>NC_053027.1:375779405-375992872 GCF_003073215.2 Triticum urartu | reverse complement strand
TCTTAAGTCTCTATCTTTATCAGGAGAGCCCTGGCCGGACTACGGTCAGCGAGGATGGGATACGGACGACAAAGAAATTCAAAGCCCACCCATCACCCACTTGGTAGCCACTGTCGACAATTTAAACGACGTGCTCAAATTTGACTCCAGAGACATCGACAGCATGGATGACGATGCAGGAGATACCGATGAACCAACGCCCATAGGGCAGTGGACAGCCACCTCATCTCACGATGCGTACATGGTGGATACCCCTAAAGGAAGCGACAACGAGGAAAAAGGGGATGGGACGGGAGATTGACCCCCCGAAAAGCAATCAAAGCGTCGGCGTAAACGACGCCCCAAGCCCCGCCTCGACAAAAACCCAGCCATAGAGCAGGACGAGCCGGTAGACGACGAGCAGGCCTTAGAGCAACCGTCCGAATAGGGAAACACGGATAGAGAAACCGAACATCCCTCCTCCGGTGAAAACGACATTCCGGACGACCTCATGCCGAATAAACCTAGGGAGCAGAAGAATCTCCACGAGAGGCTCGTTGCAACTGCACGCAGCCTAAAAAAGCAGAAGCGGAAGCTAAAAACAGTGGAAGATGCACTCCGGATTAGATGGAGCAAAGTAATCAATACCACAGATAAGTACGGCGACAGTCGCCGCACTAAAAGCTATCCGAAAAGAAAGCTACTGCCTGAATTCGACGAAGAGGCCCTAGAGCCCTCGCATTCAAAAAAATGAAAAATCCACACGGTCAGATAGATGACCCCGTAAAGCGGCAAGCGGCGCCACACCTAAATCGGCATGCGACCCACTTAAGGATTTGCATCATGGCCCAGTCAGGTCCATTTATGGGCCAAGAAAGCAAGCTCTCGTAAGCAACGCTATGAAGCCATCATCAGAATCCGACACACCCAAATACAGGGGCGCCGCACACCCCCTATGTTTCACCAATGAGGTCCTGGACTATGAATTCCCAGAGGGATTCAAACCCGTAAACATAGAGGCATATGATGGAACAACAGACCCTGGAGTTTGGATCGAGGATTATATCCTCCACATACACATGGCTAGAGGAGATGATCTCCACGCCATAAAATATGTACCCCTTAAGCTTAAAGGGTCAGCCCGGCATTGGCTTAAAAGTCTTCCTGAAAACACAATTGGAAGCTGGGAAGAGCTCGAGGATGCTTTCCGAGCAAACTTTCAAGGGACCTATGTCCGCCCTCCAGATGCAGACGATCTTAGTCACATAACTCAACAACCCGGAGAATCAGCTCGGCAGTTCTGGAATAGATTCCTCACTAAAAAGAATCAGATAGTCGACTGTCCGGACGCCGAAGCCTTAGCAGCTTTCAGGCATAACGTCCGAGACGAATGGCTCGCCAGACACCTCGGCCAAGAAAAGCCAAGAACAATGGCCGCACTAACAAGCCTCATGACCCGCTTTTGTGCAGGGGAGGACAACTGGTTGGCAAGGTGCAGCCCCAGCGACCCAAGTACGTCCGAAACTAGGGATGGAAACGAAAACCGCGACGCAACAAGGACCGTCGCTGGACTAAGGACAAAAGTCCGAAGAGCACGGCAGTCAATGCCGGATTCAAAGGCTCACGACAAAATCAAGAAAAATCGCCCCCCAGGATAACAGGGATGATCCATCTGACCTAAATAAAATCCTGGACAGGATATGTCAGATACACAATACTCCCGGGAAGCCTGCTAACCATACCCACAGAGACTATTGGGTTTTCAAACAATCCGGCAGACTCAATGCCGAACACAAGGGGCTCGACACACCAAGCGAAGACGAGGACGAACCCCAAAAGCAGAGCACCAGGAAACAAAAGAACTTCCCACAAGAAGTAAAAACAGTGAACTCACTTCACATAACAAAATGTGCGGCGCCCGTAAAGGTACGCACCACACGGCCCATCCCCAAAGGGTCCTGCCACTGGTTGTCAAAACCGATCATCTTCGATGAGCTAGATTATTCTAGGAATATCAAGAATGTAGGCTGGACTGCCTTAATACTCGATCCAATAATTGGCGGACTCCAGTTTTCAAATGTCCTTATGGACGGCGGCAGTGGACTAAACCTGATATATCAGGATACAATCCAGCACATGGGGATAAACCCAGCAAGAATTTACCGCAGCAAAACCTCCTTTCAAGGGGTAATACCTGGTCCGGACACCCATTGTATGGGTTTTCTTCGGCTCGAAGTCATATTCGGCTCTGCCGATAACCTCCGCCGCGAAAAGCTGACCTTCCATATCGTCCCGTTCTCAAGTCGCTATCAAGCACTACTGGGACGCGAAGCTTTCGCTCGTTTTAACGCAATACCGCATTATGCATCTCTTACGCTTAAGATGCCCGGTCCACGAGGCATCATCTCTTTGAAGGGGAAGCACTAAAAGTGCACCTCCCCAAGCGGAGGACTGTGCGGCTGCTTTGACAGCCCCACAGCAAAATGGCCTCACCGGCCAAAAAACTTCGAAATAGGTCATTCAAGACCACGAACGCGGATAGATGAGTTCGGCGCAAAATTATCATTGATGCAGGCCTAGAAGCCATATACCCCCGCACTAGGGGCTCCACGCATATACAATAAGAGACAATAAAGCTCAATCTTATATATCTTACTTTATACTTTGCTTATTTTAAACTTTTTCGGCATGACCCGTTTTCAACTCAGTTCCTCTCTTTTACAGATGAACGTCGTGCGGCGCCCATCCAGGATACGGCACAACGGAGACACAGGTGCAGACGTGCAGTAGGGACCCGTCCTAAAGGATTCTTTTTAGATTAAGACCCTGCGTAAACCTTTTTTACTGTCTCTTGTTGCTACACATCCCCTGGTTTTTTTCTTTTTGATATAACCAAGGAGGAGGCTGGCGTCTTGGCATGTGGCCACGTCAGAATTTTTGCACGTACCTAGACACTAGGGGCTTTTTTAATAAAGAGTGTTGTTTTGCCCGCACTCATAAAGACCGAACACCTTAGGGAGTGTTCGGCGTCGCGACTTTTGGCATTATATGCATCAGCTCTGAATCATGTCTTTGGTCAAATGTTGGGTTGCCCGGCTCCTAAGTTCGGTTACCTTACGTTCTGCTCTATCGGCTAAGGTAGCACCAGGAGAACTACTGCGATTGTGCCCCGGTTCGGCCGGGCGAGCACCTCAGTAGAGAAAGCCGAAAACTGACTGTCATGATGTAGCGTGAGACTGGTCAGCCACTCGATGACCTATCGGAATCTATCGGATTCCTCCGCTTTAACGAAGGGCCGCTTCCCGGTCAGGCACATACGCGCCCCGAACTCGGACGAGCGCAGTTGCCACCAAGGAGCTACCTAAATAGTCTCATTGTCAAACTCCTATGGCTAAGTGAAAGTGTTAAAGCATTATAGTCCGGTTGCCTGGCCCGCTGTGCTATCACCTCCTTTGTAGGACCAAGACATTGGGTTAAGTGTGAAAATGCGTCTTCTGCGAGCACCCCCGCACTATGTGCGTGGGGGCTGAAGCCAACGACTGCCATCTTTCAGATTCTATATATATATATATATATATCTTAAAACGGCCGCACAGGAGGTGTTCCCAATACTTGGAGGCACAAGTATAAAAAAGGCCACTACAGTTTATCAAAATATTACTTTATAATTACATATGCTATCATAACATAGCATCTTTCGGGCACTGCGTCTCTATTACACGAGCGCCTTCAAGAACTTCCTGAAAATATCGGAGGGTACTCGGCTTTTGTCCGAATCTCGGGACGCAACAACGGTGGTCTCCATCTCTGCCCAGTATGTCTTAACGCGGGCAAGAGCCATCCTAGCGCCCTCTATGCATGATGACCTCTTCATTGCATTTATACGCGGCACCGCGTCAAGGAATTGCTGCACCAAGCTGAAATAACTCTTCGGCTCCGATCTCCCCGGCCACAGGTGACCCATGACGTACTTCATGGCGAGTCCAGACAACCTATTCAGTTCGGCCCATTGAGCCAAACGATCGTCCACTGCCAGTGGACGCTCTGGATTGTGAAACTGCGACCAGAAAAGCTTTTCCACTTCGCGATCTTTCTGATCTCAAAAGTGTTCGGTCGCATCAGCAGCACTCGCTGCCAAGTCCAAATAGGTATCCTCCACACTCCACATCCGGTCCAATGGAGCAAACTTCGGATCACAAAATTTCCTTCGCAGCATAAAGGGCTTTCCAGCCGCAATCTGTTCGGCCTGACGCAGCTCCTCCTTCGCAGCTCTCATCGCAGAGCGCGCGTCCTTGGCATTGGCAACGGCCTTCTCTAAGTCCGTCTGTTTTGCCTGGTCTTCTTTTTCAAGAAGTCTGCAACGGTCTGTAGCGCTTTTTAACTTTTCGGCCATCTCGGCCATCTCATCCTTGCTTCGGCAATGAGCAGCCTATTCGGCTCTCAGCTCTTCAAGGGCTTTCCTGGTGGCCGCATCACTTTCGCTGGCTTGTTCTTTAGCTCGGGCAAGTTCTGCCCTAAGACTCTCCACGGCGGCCGCACCATCTGCGTCAAGCACACACATCGTAAGACACAAGCATAAAACTGTTCTTACCTGATGCCGCCCAAGGAATTACATACCTTGAGCCTCATCAAGCCACTTATTGACAAGCGTGATGTCGGCATCTGCCACGTCCAGTTGCCGCTTTAGTTCGGCAAAATCGGCAGTTCGGCTCGATTCCGGACGCTTCGCCACCTATATACAAAGGCGAAAATTAGACCTGGGATTATGATCCTCTGCGCGCCGTCAATTTTGACAACGCACAGAGTCTCAGGGCTACTATCTACACAGGGCACATCTTGTTTATGCGCAACTGACAAAAAAGTACATTATCAAACGTACCTCAAAATCCGTCAGCAAACTTTTGACGGCCTCGTGCAATCCGCTTTCCGCGGACGAAATCCTTCCAATCACCGTACCCATCAATGCACGGTGCTCCTCTGAGATAGAAGCTCGCCCCAGCAGAATCACCAGCTCCTCCGACCGCGCACCAGACGGTGCCGGACTCGTCCTACAACCTCCATCGAAGGCAGGACGCGGAGAACCTTGGGGGGCCATATGGCTACCTTCCACCCCTGCCGGATTCGGAGAAACCCTCCGTGACGACACCTCAGGGTCGCCCGCCTCGCTAGGCGGTACGGCAGGGGGAGGCGTTCCACTCTCCATCATCTCCGAAAGAATATCCCCCGAAGACGAGCTCTGCTGAGAAGGGCCGAGGTCCGAGCTACAAGGTAAAATTTTGGTTAATCTTCTCAGATAAAAAGTAAGTTTTTCTCTCATCCCTCTAAAGGAAAATCTTTCTCTACTTACGGCTCGCTGGAGGGCTGATCCCTTTGGGGGCGTAGTTCGGCCGAGGATCTCCCCGGCGCCGGACCCTCTGACGAGAACTTCTTCCCCCGCTTTGAGGCCATGGTCTCCGGGTCGTCAGAGGCGACCCTCTTCTTCCCCCTAGGAGAGGAATTGTCGGTTCCTCCCTTCGGAGCGGCCTCCTTCGAGGAGGCCATAGTTTCCTTATCCTCCCCCTCACTTCCCTCCAAAGGCACGATCTTCAACATCCTGACTAGCGCGGGATCCGGCCTGGTCTCAGGAAGGGGAGCCGGACACCTGATCAGCTTCGCCTTCGCTACCCACTCCTGTTTAAAAGGACAGCTCTTTTAGGAGCGAGTCTATGACAATTTTACGGATAGCGAGTCCGGGCACAAGGTTACTTACTTGAGTATCCGGGCGATTGCAGCTTAAACCTGCGTCCTCGGTCCAATTCGGACACATTGCTTGTGATCCGAAGAACATTTTATACATCTCCAGGGGCGTTGCGCCCATAAAATGCTGGAGAGCTCGTGGTCCCTCCGGATTAAACTCCCACAGACAAAGGGAGCGACGTTTGCCGGGCAATGTTCAGCGAATCAGCATGACCTGCGTCACCTTGACCAGGTTGAGGTCTCCTTCTAAGAGATCCCTAATGCGGCCCTGCAACAGGGGCACGTCTTTGGATAACCCCCAATCTAATCCTTTGTTGACCCATGACGCTAGCCGTGGTGGGGGACCCGAGCGAAAGGCAGGAGGCGCCACCCACTTGGCGCTCCTGGGAGCAGTGATATAAAACCACTCTCGTTGCCACAAGCCTAGCTCCTCTTGAAAAGATCCCTCGGGCCATGGAGCATCAACATTCTTACTTATGACAGCACCTCCGCACTCTGCGTGCCGTTCCTCGATCATCTTCGGCTCCACTCCAAAAGTCTTGAGCCATAATCCGAAGTGATGAGTAACACGGAGGAACGCTTCGCACACAACGATGAATGAGGAGATATGGAGGATGGACTCCGGAGCTAAGTCATGAAATTCCAGCCAGTAATAAAATAGCAGCCCCCTCACGAAGGGATCCATCGGGAAGCCTAACCCCTGAAGGAAGTGAGACATGAACACTACGCTCTCACCGGGCTGGGGACTGGGAATAGCCTGCCTTTGAGCAGGCAACCTATGTGAAATTTTGGCTGTCACGAACTTAGCCTCTCTCAACTTTAGCACGTCCTCCTCCGTGACGGAGGAGGGCATCCATCGGCCTTGAAGGTCGGAACCGGACATTGTCGAAGGTCCGAAGCACCTGGAATCTGGAGCCTGGGGTGTTGGAACTCGAGGCGACGGGCGAACTCGTTTGAGATTGGAAAAAGGAGTAAGGCCTTGGTCTCTTTATAAGAGGTTGAATACCAGGAGCCCTCCCCGTAACCGTTTGGGACTCGCCTTTACTCGAGAAAACATGCTAACGGGCACGATTGGGTTACCCACGTCCGTACTGATGAGAATCCCGTAAAAGGGGGGCACACGATCTCTGCTTTGACAAGACGTGCCAAGGAAACCGCCTCGCAAAGCACGCTGAGGTGGAAAAGTGAAAACGATCTGAGTGAAGGACTTGGCTGTAGTGTGATGACGCACTGCGGAATACGTCAGCAGATTTGATTTGTGTTAATATTACTCTCTCTATGCCAATATGTGGAAGCTTATTTTGCAAAGCCGGACACTACTCTTGGTGTTTACAATCTTCTATGAAGAACTTGGAGGAGGAACCCGCCTTGCAATGCCGAAGACAATTTGCGCGCCGGACTCGTCGTCATTGAAGCCTGGTTCAGGGGCTACTGAGGGAGTCCTGGATTAGGGGGTGTTCGGGTAGCCGGACTATACCTTTAGCCGGACTCCAGGACTATGAAGATACAAGATTGAAGACTTCGTCCCGTGTCCGGATGGGACTTTCCTTGGCGTGGAAGGAAAGCTTGGCGATGCGGATATTCAAGATCTCCTACCATTGTAACCGACTCTGTGTAACCCTAACCCTATCCGGTGTCTATATAAACCGGAGGGTTGTAGTCCGTAGGCAATCAACTCCATACACAACAATCATACCATAGGCTAGCTTCTAGGGTTTAGCCTCCTTGATCTTATGGTAGATCTACTCTTGTACTACCCATATCATCAATATTAATCAAGCAGGAGTAGGGTATTACCTCCATCGAGAGGGCCCGAACCTGGGTAAAAAACATTGTGTCCCTTGTCTCCTGTTACCATCCAGCCTAGACGCACAGTTCGGGACCCCCTACCCGAGATCCGCCGGTTTTGACACCGACAATAACTTTGAGGTGGTTTCGTACCCTACCATAATCTCTTCGTTTGTTCTCCGCTATTAGTGACTTTGGAGTGACTCTTTGTTGCATGTTGAGGGATAGTTATATGACCCAATTGTGTTATTATGGTTGAGAGAACTTGCAATAGTGAAAGTATGAACCCTAGGCCTTGTTTCGAAGCATTGAAATACCGTTTGTGCTCACTTTTATCATTAGTTACCTTGCTGTTTTTATATTTTCAGATTACAAAAACCTATATCTACCATCCATATTGCACTTGTATCACCATCTCTTCGCCGAACTAGTGCACCTATACAATTTACCATTGTATTGGGTGTGTTGAGGACACAAGAGACTCTTTGTTATTTGGTTGCAGGGTTGTTTGAGAGAGACCATCTTCATCCTACGCCTCCCACGGATTGATAAACCTTAGGTCATCCACTTGAGGGGAATTTTCTACTATCCTACAAACCTCTGCACTTGGAGGCCCAACAACGTCTACAAGAAGAAGGTTGTGTAGTAGACATCAAGCTCTTTTCTAGCGCCGTTGCCGAGGAGGTGAGTGCTTGAAGGTATATCTTTAGATCTTGCAATAGAATCTTTTAGTTTCTTGTTTTAGCACTAGTTTAGTTTATAAAAGAAAACTACAAAAAAATGGAATTGCATTTGCCTCATACGCTTCATATTTTTAATATTTTTCATGAGAATGATGGAAAGGAAAATTGTGCTCAAATGCTAGAAGAAGAAGTCTATAAAATGTTTGGAACTAAATCTTTGAATGATGAGCATGATTGCAATGTTGTTAGTATGAAATCCTTGAATATCCACAATACTAATTATGATGATTATATTGATGAAAGTGGATTTGGAGAGGTCATGACTTTATTTAGTAATGATTCCACTATCTTGGAAGAGGTTTCAATTGATTATGATGAGAACAACGTTGCTACCTATGATGATTATTGTGATGATACTTATGCTATAAAAAGCAATGATGATTATATTTATAAAACTTGCCATGATTATGACTACCCCTTTTCTGAACATTACTCTTTTAGTATTGAAACAATTTATAGTATTCGAGTTTCTTATGATACTCCCACTATTCCGAATGAGAAGAATTTTGCTTATGTGGAGAGTAATAAAATTTCTATGCTTGTAGATCATGAAAAGAATGCTTTATGTGATAGTTATATTGTTGAATTCATTCATGAAGCTACTGAAAATTATTATGAGGGAGGAATATATGCTTGTAGAAATTGCAATAATATCAAGTTTCCTCTCTATGTGCTTAAAGTTTTGAAGTTATGCTTGTTTTGCCTTCCTACGCTAGTTGATTATTGTTCCCATAAGTTGTTTGCTCAAAAAATACCTATGCATAGGAAGTGGGTTAGACTTAAATGTGATAGTCATATTCTTCATGATGCCCTCTTTATATTACAATTCTTATCTTTTACTTTTATGTGAGCATCATTGAAATTATCATGCCTAGCTAGGGGCGTTAAACGATAGCGCTTGTTGGGTGGCAACCCAACTTAATTTTTTTGTTCCTGTTTAGTAATAAATAATTCATCTAGACTCTGTTATGATTGACTTTTTATGCTTTTAATTAGTGTTTGTGCCAAGTAGAACCTTTGGGAAGACTTGGGGAAAGTCTTTGCGATCATGCTGTAAAAAACAGAAACTTTAGCACTCACGAGTTTTGCTGCCATTTTTTATTGGAGAGTGCTATTTATTTAATTCTATTTGCAGATGATTAATAGATAAATTCCTCACGTCCAGAAATTTATTTTAGAATTTTTGGGGTTCCATAAGTATACGTTTGATCCAGATTACTACAGACTGTTCTGTCTTTGACAGATTCTGTTTTCTATGTGTTGTTTGCTTATTTTGATGAATCTATGAGTAGTATCGGAGGGTATGAACCATAGATAAGTTGGAATAAAGTAGATATTACACCAATATGAATTTAAAATGAGTTCACAACAGTACCTAAGTGGTGATTTATTTTCTTATACTAACGGAGCTTACGAGTTTTCTGTTAAGTTTTGTGTTGTGAAGTTTTCAAGTTTTGGGTAAAGATTCGATGGACTATGGAATAAGGAGTGGCAAGAGCCTAAGCTTGGGGATGCCCCAGATGGCATCCCCTCTTTCGTCTTCGTTCATCGGTAACTTTACTTGGAGCTATATTTTTATTCACCACATGATATGTGTTTTGCTTGGAGCGTCATTTTATTTTATTTTGTTTTGCTTGCTGTTTGAATAAAATACCAAGATCTGAAATTCTTAAATGTTAGAGAGTCTTCACATAGTTGCATAATTTTTCGAATACTCATTGATCTTCGCTTATATATTTTGGAGGAGTTTGTCATTTGCTCTAGTGCTTCACTTATATCGTTTTAGAGCACAGCGGTGGTTTTATTTTGAAGAAATAGATGAACTCTCGAGCTTCACTTATATTATTTTGGGAGTCTTTAGAACAACATGGCAATTTGCTTTGGTTATGAATTTAGTCCTAATATGATAGGCATCCAAGAGGGATATAATAAAAACTTTCGTATAAAGTGCATTGAATACTATGAGAAGTTTGATACTTGATGATTGTTTTGACATATGGACATGGTGATATTAGAGTTATGCTAGTTGAGTAGTTGTGAATTTGAGAAATACTTGTGTTGAAGATTGTGATTCCCGTAGCATGCAGGTATGGTGAACCGTTATGTGATGAAGTCGGAGCATGATTTATTTATTGATTGTCTTCCTAATGAGTGGCGGTCGGGGACGAGCGATGGTCTTTTCCTACCAATCTATCCCCCTAGGAGCATGCACGTAGTACTTTGTTTTGATGACTAATAGATTTTTGCAATAAGTATGTGAGTTCTTTATGACTAATGTTGAGTCCATGGATTATATGCACTCTCACCCTTCCACCATTGCTAGCCTCTCTAGTACCGCGTAACTTTCGCGGGTACCATAAACCCACCATATATCTTCCTCAAAACAGCCACCATACCTACATATTATGGCATTTCCATAGCCATTCCGAGATATATTGCCATGCAACTTTCCACCGTTCCATTTATTATGACACGCTCCATCATTGTCATATTGCTTTGCATGATCATGTAGTTGACATCGTATTTGTGGCAAAGCCACCGTTTATAATTCTTTCATACATGTCACTCATGAGTCATTGCACATCTCGGTACACCGCCGGAGCCATTCATATAGAGTCATATTTTGTTATAAGAATTGAGTTGTAATTCTTGAGTTGTAAGTAAATAAAAGTGTGATGATCATCATTATTAGAGAATTGTCCCAAGTGAGGAAAGGATGATGGAGACTATGATTCCCCCACAAGTCGGCATGAGACTCCGGATGAAAAAGAAAAAAAAAGAAAAAAAGGCCATAAAAAAAGAGAAAGGCCTAAATAAAAAAACATGAGAGAAAAAGAGAGAAGGGGCAATGCTACTATCCTTTTACCACACTTGTGCTTCAAAGTAGCACCATGATCTTCATGATAGAGAGTCTCTTATGTTGTCACTTTCATAAACTAGTGGGAATTTTACATTATAGAACTTGGCTTGTATATTCCAATGATGGGCTTCCTCAAATTGCCCTAGGTCTTCGTGAGCAAGCAAGTTGGATGCACACCCACTTAGTTTCTTTTTGTTGAGCTTTCATACACTTATAGCTCTAGTGCATCCGTTGCATGGCAATCCATACTCATTCACATTGATATCTATTGATGGGCATCTCCATAGCACATTGATACGCCTAGTTGATGTGAGACTATCTTCTCTTTTTTTGTCTTCTCCACAACCACCATTCTATTTCACCATAGTGCGATATCCATGGCTCACGCTCATATATTGCGTGAAGATTGAAAAAGTTTGAGAACATCAAAAGTATGAAACAATTGCTTGGCTTGTCATCGGGGTTGTGCATGATTTAAATATTTTGTGTGATGAAGATAGAGCATAGCTAGACTATATGGTTTTGTAGGGATAGCTTTCTTTGGCCATGTTATTTTGAGAATACATGATTAATTTGTTAGTATGCTTGAAGTATTATTATTTTTATGTCAATATTAAACTTTTGTCTTGAATCTTTCGGATCTGAATATTCTTGCCACAATAAAGAGAATTACATGGATAAATATGTTAGGTAGCATTCCACATCAAAAATTCTATTTTTATCATTTACCTACTCGAGGACGAGCAGGAATTAAGCTTGGGGATGCTTGATACGTCTCCAACGTATCTATAATTTTTGATTGTTCCATGCTATTATATTATCAACCTTGGATGTTTTATATGCATTAATATGCTATTTTATATGATTTTTGGGACTAACGTATGAACCTAGAGCCTAGTGCCAGTTTTTGTTTTTTCCTTGTTTTTAACTATCGCAGAAAAGGAAAATCAAACGGAGTCCAATTGACCTGAAACTTCACGGAGATCATTTTTGGACCAGAAGAAGCCCACGGAGTACCGGACGTGGGCTAGAAGAGTCCTGAGGCCACCACGAGGGTGGGGGCGCGCCCTACCCCCCCTGGGCGCGCCCCCTGCCTCGTGGCCGCCTCAGGAACCCTCCTGACTTGTCCTTGACTCCAACACCTCTTATATAACCCAAAACTTCCAGACATAATAGATCGGGAGTTCCACTGCCAGAAGCCTCCCTAGCCACCGAAAACCAATCTAGACCCGTTCCGGCACCCTGTCGGAGGGGGGGAATCCCTCTCCTGTGGCCATCTTCATCATCCCGGTGCTCTCCATGACGAGGAGGGAGTAGTTCACCCTCAGGGATGAGGGTATGTACCAGTAGCAATGCATTTGATCTCTCTCTCTCTCTCGTGTTCTTGAGTCAGCACGATCTTGATGTATCGCGAGCTTTGCTATTATATTTGGATCTTATGATGTTTCTCCCCCTCTACTCTCTTGTAATGGATTGAGTTTTCCCTTTGAAGTTATCTTATCGGATTGAGTCTTTAAGGATTTGAGAACACTTGATGTATGTCTTGCACGTGCTTATCTGTGGTGACAATGGGATATCATGTGATCCACTTGATGTATGTTTTGGTGATCAACTTGCGAGTTCTGTGACCTCGTCAACTTATGCATAGGGGTTGGCACACGTTTTCGTCTTGACTCTCCGGTAGAAACTTTGGGGCACTCTTTGAAGTTCTTTGTGTTGGTTGAATAGATGAATCTGAGATTGTGTGATGCATATCATATTATCATACCCACGGATACTTGAGGTGACATTGGACTATCTAGGTGACATTAGGGTTTTGGTTGATTTGTGTCTTAAGGTGTTATTCTAGTATTAACTCTATAATATATTGAACGAAAAGAATAGCTTCGTGATATTTTACTATGGACTCTTGAATAGATCGATCAGAAAGAATAACTTTGAGGTGGTTTCATACCCTACCATAATCTCTTCGTTTGTTCTCCGCTATTAGTGACTTTGGAGTGACTCTTTGTTGCATGTTGAGGGATAGTTATATGATCCAATTATGTTATTATTGTTGAGAGAACTTGCACTAGTGAAATTATGAACCCTAGGCCTTGTTTCGAAGCATTGCAATACCGTTTGTGCTCACTTTTATCATTAGTTACCTTGCTGTTTATATATTTTCAGATTACAAAAACCTATATCTACCATCCATATTGCACTTGTATCACCATCTCTTCGCCGAACTAGTGCACCTATACAATTTACCATTGTATTGGGTGTGTTGGGGACACAAGAGACTCTTTGTTATTTGGTTGTAGGATTGTTTGAGAGAGACCATCTTCATCCTACGCCTCACACGGATTGATAAACCTTAGGTCATCCACTTGAGGGAAATTTGCTACTGTCCTACAAACCTTTGCACTTGGAGGCCCAACAACGTCTACAAGAAGAAGGTTGTGTAGTAGACATCATACATACCTTGATAAGATTTTGAAGGAGTTCAAAATGGATTAGTCAAAGAAGGAGTTCTTTCCTGAGTTGTAAGGTATGAAGTTGAGTAAGACTCAAAACCCGAACATGACAGAAGATAGAGAGAGAATGAAAGTCATTCCCTATGCCTCTGCCATAGGTTCTATAAAGTATGCCATGCTGTATACAAGACCTATTGTGAACCTTGACATGAGTTTGGCAAAGGGGTACAATAGTGATCTAGGAGTAGATCACTGGACAACGGTCAAAATTATCCTTAGAGGACTCAGGAAATATTTCTCGGTTATGGAGGTGATAAATTGTTCATCGTAAAGAGTTACATCGATGCAAGCTTTCACACTGATTTGGATGACTCTGAGTCTCAATCTGGATACATATTAAAAGTGGGAGCAATTAGCTAGAGTAGCTCCATGCAGAGCATTGTAGACGTAGAAATTTGCAAAATACATACAGATCTGAATGTGGCAGACCCATTGACTAAACATCTCTCACAAGCAATACATGATCACACCTTAGTACTCTTTGTGTGTTAATCACATGGTCATGTGAACTAGATTATTGACTCTAGTAAACCCTTTGGGTGTTGGTCACATGGTGATGTGAACTATTGGTGTTAAATCACATGGCGATGTGAACTAGATTATTGACTCTAGTGCAAGTGGGAGACTGAGGAAAATATGCCCTAGATGCAATAATAAAGTTGTGATTTATATTTCCTTATATCATTATAATTTTTTATTATTCATGCTAGAATTGTATTAACCAGAAACTTGATACATGTGTGGATACATAGACAAAACACAGTGTCCCTAGTAAGCCTCTACTAGACTAGCTCGTTAATCAAAGATGGTTAGGTTTCCTAACCATAGACATGTGTTGTCATTTGATGAACATGATCACATCATTAGGAGAATGATGTGATGGACAAGACCCATCCGTTAGCTTAGCATAATGATCGTTAAGTTTTATTGCTATTGCTTTCTTCATGACTTATACATATTCCTTTGACTATGAGATTATGCAACTCCCAAATACCAGAGGAACACCTTGTGTGCTATCAAACGTCACAACGTAACTGGGTGATTATAAAGATGCTCTATAGGTGTCTCCGAAGGTGTTTTTTGGGTTGGCATAGATCGAGATTAGGATTTGTCACTCCGAGTATCGGAGAGGTATCTCTGGGCCCTCTCGATAATTCACATCATAATAAGCCTTGCAAGCAATGTGACTAATGAGTTAGTTGCGGGATGATGCATTACGGAACGAGTAAAGAGAATTGCCAGTAACGATATTGAACTAGGTATGGAGATACCGACGATCGAATCTCGGGCAAGTAATATACCGATGACAAAGGGAATAGGTATGTTGTCATAACGGTTTGACCGATAAAGATCTTCATAGAATATGTGGGAACCAATATGAGCATCCAGGTTTTGCTATTGGTTATTGACCGGAGAGGTGTCTCGGTCATGTCTACATAGTTCTCGAACCCGTAGGGTCCGCACGCTTAATGATACGTCTCCGTCGTATCTACTTTTCCAAACACTTTTGCCCTTGCTTTGGACTCTAACTTGCATGATTTGAATGGAACTAACCCGGACTGATGTTGTTTTCAGTAGAATTGCCATGGTGTTATTTTTGTGAAGAAATAAAAGTTCTCAGAATGACCTGAAAATCAACGGAGAATTACCTTGGAATATATAAAAAAAACTGGAAGAAGAATCCACATCAGGGGGGCCACCACCTGTCCACGAGGGTGGGGGCGCCCTACCCCTGGGCGCTCTCCCTGCCTCGTGGCCCCCCTGACGCTCCATCGACCTCAACCTTGACTCCATATATTCACTTTCGGGGAGAAAAAAACCAGGGAGAAGGATTCATCGCATTTTACGATACAAAGCCACCGCCAAGCCCTAAACTCTCTTGAGAGGGCTGATTTGGAGTCCGTTCGGGGCTCCGGAGAGGGGAATCCATCACCATCGTCATCATCAACCATCCTCCATCACCAATTTCATGATGCTCACCGCCGTGCGTGAGTAATTCCATCGTAGGCTTGCTGGACGGTGATGGGTTGGATGAGATTTATCATGTAATCGAGTTAGTTTTGTTAGGGTTTGATCCCTAGTATCCACTATGTTCTGAGATTGATGTTGCTATGACTTTGCTATGCTTAATGCTTATCACTAGGGCTCGAGTGCCATGATTTCAGATCTGAACCTATTATGTTTTCATCAATATATGAGAGTTCTTGATCCCATCTTGCAAGTCTATAGTCACCAACTATGTGTTATGATCCGGCAACCCCGAAGTGACAATAATCGGGACCACTTCCGGTGATGACCGTAGTTTGAGGAGTTCATGTATTCACTATGTGTTAATGCTTTGATCCGGTACTCTATTAAAAGGTGGCCTTATTATCCCTTAATTTCCAATAGGACCCCGCTGCCACAGGAGGGTAGGACAAAAGATGTCATGCAAGTTCTTTTCCATAAGCACGTATGACTATATTCGGAATACATGCCTACATTACATTGATGAAGTGGAGCTAGTTCTATGTCACCCTAGGTTATGATTGTTACATGATGAACCGCATCCGGCATAATTCTCTATCACCGATCCATTGCCTATGAGCTTTCCATATATTGTTCTTCGCCTATTTACTGTTCCGTTGCTATTGTTATCTTCACTACAAAACACCAAAAATATTACCTTTTCTACTGTTACCTTTTACTACCGTTACCACTACTATCATATTACTTTGCTACTAAATACTTTGCTGCAGATATTAAGTTTCCAGGTGTGGTTGAATTGACAACTCAGCTGCTAATAATTGAGAATATTCTTTGGCTCCTGATACATCTCCGTCGTATCTATAAATTTTGATTGTTCCATGCCAATATTCTACAACTTTCATATACTTTTGGCAACTTTTTATAGTATTTTTGGGATTAACATATTGATCCAGTGCCTAGTGCCAGTTCCTGTTTGTTGCATGTTTTTTGTTTCGCAGAATATCCATATCAAACGGAGTCCAAACGGAATAAAAACTGATGGAGATTTTTTTGGAATATATATGATTTTTGGGAAGAAAAATCCACGCGAGACGATGCTCGACGGGCCCACGAGGCAGGGGGCGCGCTCTGACCCTCGTGGCCACCCCGTAAGGCGGTTGATGCCCTTCTTTTTCCGCAAGAAAGCTAATATCCGGATAGAGATCGTGTTAAAATTTCAGCCCAATTGGAGTTACGGATCTCCGGGAATATAAGAAACGGTGAAAGGGTAGAATCTAAGAACGCAGAAACAGAGAGAGACAGAGAGACAGATCCAATCTCATAGGGGCTCTCGCCATGGACCAGAGGGGAAACCCTTCTCCCATATAGGGAGGAGGTCAACGAAGAAGAAGAAGGAGGGGGCTCTCTCCCCCTCACTTCCGGTGGCACCGGAGTACCACCGGGGGCCATCATCATCACCGCAATCTTCACCAACAACTTCACCGCCATCATCACCAACTCTCCCCCCTCTATGCAGCGGTGTAACCTCTCTCTTACCCGCTGTAATCTCTACTTAAACATGGTGCTCAACGCTATATATTGTTTCCCAATGATGTATGGCTATCCTATGATGTTTGAGTAGATCCGTTTTGTCCTATGGTTATTTGATGATCGTGATTGGTTTGAGTTGCATGTTTTATTATTGGTGTTGTCCTATGGCGCTCTCCGTGTCGTGCAAGCGTGAGGGATCCCCGCTGTAGGGTGTTGCAATACGTTCATGATTCGCTTATAGTGGGTTGCATGAGTGACTGAAACACAAACCCGAGTAAGGGAGTTGTTGCGTATGGGATAAAGAGGACTTGATACTTTAATGCTATGGTTGGGTTTTACCTTAATGATCTTTAGTAGTTGCGGATGCTTGCTAGAGTTCCAATCATAAGTGCATATGATCCAAGTAGAGAAAGTATGTTAGCTTATGCCTCTCCCTCATATAAAATTACAATAATGATTACCGGTCTAGTTATCGATTGCCTAGGGACAAATAACTTTCTCGTAACAAAAAGCTCTTTACTAAAACTAATTTAGTTGTGTCTTTATCTAAACAGCCCCTAGCTTTTATTTACATGGTCTTTATTATCTTGCAAACCTATCCAACAACACCTACAAAGTACTTCTAGTTTCATACTTGTTCTAGGTAAAGCGAACGTCAAGCGTGCGTAGAGTTGTATCGGTGGTTGATAGAACTTGAGGGAATATTTGTTCTGCCTTTAGCTCCTCATTGGGTTCGACACTCTTACTTATTGAAAACAGTTGCAATCCCCTATACTTGTGGGTTAGCATCTCCCCTTGTGTCAAATCAATAAATTTGGGTTGAATACTCTACCCTCGAAAACTGTTGCGATCCCCTATACTTGTGGGTTATCAAGACTATTTTCTGGCGCCGTTGCCGGGGAGCATAGCTCTATTCTTTGAGTCACTTGGGATTTATATCTGCTTATCATTATGAAGAACTTGAAATATCCAAGATCCAAGAACCAAGATTTATCCCTCAACTACGAGGGGAGGTAAGGAACTGCCATCTAGCTCCGCACTTGATTCACCTTCTGTTTTGAGTAAGCTTGTGTCACCTAAACCTGCTTCTGCTATTAATTCTGATATGTCGCATGTTATTGATGATGCCACTTCTACTATGCATGATACTTATGATGAAACTGCTTCTATGCTCGATACTACTGTGCCACTTGGTGAATTTCTTGATGAACAACTTGCTAGGGCTAGAGAGAATGAAATTATTGAAACTGATAATATTGATGAAAGTGATGATGAAGATTCTCCCCCTAGATATGAATTACCTATTGTGCCTGAGGGCTATGTTATGGATGAAGAAACTGCTAGAGATTTTCTTGCTTGTAATGATAGGAGTGATCTTAAGAAATTATTAGCTAAGCTGAAACAAAAAACTTTGAATGCTAGAATGAAATATGATCCTGCTTATGCTACTTCACCTATCTTTGTTACTGATAAGGATTATGATTTCTCTGTTAATCCTGAGATAATTACTTTAGTTGAATCTAATCCTTTCTATGGCTATGAATATGAAACTGATGTGGCACATCTTACTAAATTAAATGATATAGCCACCATGTTCACTAATGATGAGAAAACTTGCTACTATTATATCCTTCAATTATTTCCGTTCTCATTAAAGGGTGATGCTAAGATATGGTTTAATTCTCTTGATCCTGGTTGTGTGCGTAGTCCCCAGGATATGATTTATTTTTTCTCTGCTAAATATTTCCCCACTCATAAGAAACAAGCTGCTTTAAGGGAAATAAATAATTTTGTGCAAATTGAAGAAGAGAGTCTCCCACAAGCTTGGGGGAGGCTTCTCCAATTACTTAATGCTTTCCCTGGTCATCCTCTTAATAAAAATGAAATACTTGATATCTTTTATAATGGACTAACCGGTGCTTCCAGAGACCACCTGGATAGTTGTGCTGGTTGTATTTTCAGGGAAAGAACACCAGATGTAGCTGAAATTTTATTGAATAATATGTTGAATAATGAAAATAATTAGACACCTCCTGATCCAATCCATGATCCAATTCCTGAACCAACTCCTAAGCCAACTCCGAAGAAAAGAGGTATTCTATTTCTCAGTCTTGAAGATATGCAAGAGGCAAAGAAATCTATGAAAGAAAAAGGTATTAAAGCTGAAGATGTTAAGAATTTACCTCCTATTGAAGAAATACATGGTCTTAATTTACCGCCCGTTGAAGAAGTACATGGTCTTGATAACCCGACACAGGTAGTAAAGGTAAATTCTCTCTATAGATATGATAAAGCTGAAATCCCATTTACTAAGTTTGCTAGCCCATGCTTAGATGAGTTTGATAACTTTATGGTTAAGCAAGAAAACTTCAATGCTTATTTTGGTAGAGAATTAAAACGCAATGCTGATATGCTTGAATGCTTGGGTGATTATATGGTTAATATTACAGGTGAACTTAAACTTATTAGTAAACATGCTTCTATGGTTATCACTCAAGTAGAACAAGTACTTAAAGCTCAGAATGATTTGAAAAATAATAAAGTTGTTAGAGTTATGACTAGAGGTGGTAAAATGACTCAGGAACCTTTGTATCCTGAGGGCCATCCTAAGAGAATTGAGCAAGATTCTCAGAGAAATAATATTGATGCACCTAGTCCTTCTAAAAGGAAGGAAAAGAAAAATGATAGGACTTTGCATGCTTCTAGTGAACCTGTTGTTGACACACCTGAGAATCCCAATGATATTTCTATTTCTGATGCTGAAACACAATCTGGTAATGAGCATGAACCTAGGGATAATGTTAATAATGATGTTCATGTTGATGCTCGACCTAGTAATGACAATGAAATAGAGATTGAACCTGTTGTTGATCTTGATAACCCACAATCAAAGAATTAATGTTATGATAAGAGAGACTTTGTTGCTAGGAAGCATGGTAAGGAAAGAGAACCATGGGTTTAGAAACCCATGCCTTTTCCTCCTAAACCATCCAAGAAAAAGGATGATGAGGATTTTGAGCGCTTTGCTGAAATGATTAGACATATCTTCTTGCGTATGTGTTTGACTGATATGCTCAAAATGAATCCTTATGCTAAGTACATGAAAGAAATTGTTACTAATAAAAGAAAGATACCAGAAGATAAAATTTCCACCATGCTTGCTAATTATACTTTTAAGAGTGTAATACCTAAGAAACTAGGAGATCCCGGAGTACCAACTATACCATGCTCCATTAAAAGAAACTATGATAAAACTGCTTTATGTGATCTGGGAGCCGGTGTTAGTGTTATGACTCTCTCTTTATATCATAGACTTGATCTGAATAAGTTGACACTACTGAAATATCTTTGCAAATGGCTGATAAATCAACTGCTATACCTGTCGGTATTTGTGAGGATGTGCCTGTTGTGGTTGCAAACGTTACTATTTTAACGGACTTTGTTATTCTTGATATTCCCGAGGACGATAGTATGTCTATTATTCTTGGAAGACCATTTTTGAATACTGCAGAGGCTGTTATTGATTGCACCAAAGGCTATGTCACTTTTCATGTTAATGGCAATGAGCATATGGTACACTTTCCAAGGAAACAACCTCAAGTCCACAGTATCAACTCTATCAGAAAAATTCCATTGATTATTTTTGGAGGTTTTGAATTTCCTCTTCCTACTGTCAAGAAGAAATATGATATTCTTATTGTTGGGGATATGCATATCCCCGTTGAGGTAACCTAGTGTTATTCGAAAATTCTCCGGTTCCATATTATTCGAAATGAGTTTGTTAACAAGACCTGATCAACCTTGTTAGTGGATTCCTTTTGATGAGCATGAGATGGATGAATTTAGAAAACAAAACTCTCTGTACCCTCTTTTTACTTTCTGTTATTTATATTAAATAAAGCAAAAATAGTAATTTTATGTCTGTTTTCTGAATTATCCATGCAAAAAATACCCCAAAAATAAAAGTTCTCCAAATGCCCTGAAATTTAAATATGATTTTTTCTGGAATATTTGAGAATATCTGGCACTGAGAACACAGCAGGAGGAGCCAGCACCTGGCCACGAGGGTGGAGGGTGTGCCCTACCCCCTGGGCGCGCCCCCTGCCTCATGGGCCCACAGTGGCTCCCCTCCACTTATTCCAGCTAACACACACTCCTTCTTCCTCCTACAAACATCACTAACCAGCTCAAACCCGAGTCCAAGCTCATTTTGCTGCCATTTTCGATCTCCTTGCTCAAAGCTCCATTCAAAAAACTGCTTTGGGAGATTGTTCCTTGGTATGTGACTCCTCCAATGGTGTAGCGACCGACCTCAGATGGTCAAGCCTTTGTGTATCTATGCCGTCCCTGGATCGGTATGCTGGCACACACAGTACATCAATGTATATATCAAAGTGCAATCACATGTATAAATAACGTAAAATTGATATATACCTCAAAATCTCAGCGGAAATAAATAATTGGGTGTGGAGTCCCATCAACGCCTTTGGTAGGTTGAGTGTAGACCGTAACCCTGTACCGTACTCTTACTCGTCGGAAGAAACACATCCGGAACATTAAGATAATATCGCTCTCGCAATAGTTGAGAGTTTCGAGATAGATCCAAATCATCATAAGTTGGCCCCAATTAAATTATCAGTCCGATGTTGAGAGTTCCGAGATAGATCCAAGTCCAGACGCTCAAATTGTCTGTAACTGGGAACACGGCTAATCGATTAGGTTTTAACCCTCTGCAGAGGTTTGTACACTTTATCCGCAAGATTCGATCCCTCTTTTTTCGTTCTTGCACTTCACGGTGTTTGAGAACAAGACGACCGAAACATAGTCTTCTGAAGAGTTCCCCTGACCACTGTCTGGTGCTCATCCAATCCTACCGTAGTTCTACATCTGCAAGCATCGTCCCAGCCAGAGTCACCACTAAGGTCAACCAAGCCAGAGCCCATAGTGACTTGCGGTTGCACAGGTAAGCTTCCGGGCATGAAGTATTCTTCCGTCTCTTTAAGTCTGGGTGAAGCTTTCCGCAAGATGTCATGGCGCTTCTCCATGCATCCCGGCCATCCACTGGTTGCTCCAGGGTGCCCGTCAACCGTCCTTCACCCACTAGTGTGTATTGAATTCTTGTCTCGAGTCTCGAAATCTTGAAGTCTTGAAAGTCTTGAAGATGCAGTCCTTGCCGATGCCATCATGAATTTGTCGTCATCGACATAGAGTCCTCCATTCTCACACCACTCCCGAACACTCATACCAACCCGTCTACTATAGCGTAGCATTGAAACTAAACAACGCCCCGGGCTTGGTAACAGGGAGATGGGTTCCTACCTCATGCATTCTACTCAATTACAAGATTCAATAACACTACTGGAGGGATTATGAATGGTGACACTAAATGCAGTAAAACATAGGTATGAAAAGTATGGTCAAAGTGAACTTGCCTGGTATTACTTGATGAAGATAATATCGCTCTCGCAAAACTTGATAGCACTGTACGCAACTCTCCGATGAAAATCTATATAGTAAAACATAGTATTCACATAAGCAAACATACTAGCAAGCAATTTCTAACACTCACAAAAAATCAACAAATAAAATGCAATTCACAAAGAACACAAAATAATAAACCAATGAAAACTACACAAGAAAACTACTAAAGAAAATTCTAAGTCATAACCCAAAATAGCTTTGTCCTAAGTAAAATTTAACAACAGAGAAAATACTAATATAATAAATAAATAGAAAAGAAAATATAAAACAACAAATTTTAATAGAAAGTATTTTCATAAACTTTTAATAGCAAAAAGAAACAAATAAAAGCTTTTATGAAACACTAACTATGACCTAAACAAGTTTTCATACAAAACTAAGTAAAACAATTTTTAAAATAAAATAAAAATTTCTTTTATTGACTAACAGAAACAAAACTAAAATTTTCAAGAGTGACAAAAAGAAATAATTTAAAACTAATAAAAACAATAAAGAAAAGACTAAAACAAAACTAGAACTAAAACAATACTGTTTTGCTAAAAACTTAATTTAAAATAAACTAAAAATAAATCACTATATGACTCTAGATAGACAAAACAATTACAAAACCGTAGCAAAAAGAATCAATCAAAAATATTTTATAAAACTCAAGATACGGTCAAATTAGTGATTTGAACAAATTTCATCAAACTCAAAATTTAAACTACTCAAACTTTTTATCTAAAGACACAAACAGAAATTTCAAGAAATTTTGAATCTAATGCAAAAAGAATCACTCAATTTGGATAAACACACTAAAAGATATAAGCAATCTAAAATTGAAACTATTTATGTTTTTAAAATAGGAGCAACAAAAAAAACTGGCAGGTACTACGCGTCGGGCTGCTATTGGGCCTAACCAGTGGGCGATCTGAACTAAACAACACTCGGCCGTAACTTAACAAAACCGTGGCTGTGCGGCTAAAGCAGAAAACCGGAGGAGGCCCGGTTCGATCTGAACCAATATAAACCGTAAATAAAACCGCAATAAACCGATCTAATACATAAAACCTACCTATTCGTTTGCATCTAATCTAAGCCGTATAATGAAGATCTAACAGCGGGGAGAGTCGTCGGAGCTTACAGCGGTGGTGGTCACCGGCGATGCGGCTCGGACGTTGGCGGCGGCGGCGCTCCGGTCGTAAGAGAGCTCCGACGAGGGCACGGGCGGACGAGGCATTCGACGGCGAGTCTAGCGGTGGTCGAGGCGGCGTCGTAGGTTGACGGAGGAGGTCGGCGGCGAGGTCGAGGTGGTGGTGGCGGCGCTCCGGTGGGTTTCGGGCTCACGCGAGCGCACGGGGAGGTGCGGACGAGCGAGGGGGTTACGGTGGTGATCCCAAGTGGCGGCTAGGTGGTCAGGGTGGTGAGGTAAGGCAACAATGGTGCGGCGGTGCTCGGATCCGGCGAGAAATCGAGGAGGCAGCGGAGGTTCTTGGTGCGGGGAAAGGAGGGGAACGGGTCGAGGGAGAGGGGTATTTATAGGGGGAGGAGTTCTTGGAGGAGGGGGCGAATCGGGGAGAGGATCTCGAGGATCACGGGATTCGGCGGCGCGGCCGGTGCGATCTGGCTCGGGCGGGGCTTGCGGAGGAAGAAGACGACGGGGGCCTCGCTGTCAGCGAGTGCGAGAATGAGGGAGAGGTGCGGGCGACCGGTGGGGACGGGTTTCGGGCGCGTGCGTGGGCTGGACCGCTGTGGGCCACGGCGGAGGGAGAGAGAGATGGCCCTCGGGGTAGGCAATATGGCTTCGGCCGTTTTTTTTGAAATAAGCACAGACAAGAAAATAAAGGAAAAACAATATGATTTTTATATAGACATATTATATACCAAAATTTTCAGAAACATAAATCCTAAAACATGAACATATTTTCATGTACAAATAAAGTACACAAAAATTCACAAAATTCAAACAATGCTGTTGTTGAAAGAAAACCCAATAAAAATCATTTTTAAAACACCAGAATGATTTCAAATTTACTTTCCTCCAATGTTATATTGTAGGGAATCATTTTACCCTTATTTCCATTTATTTAATTTTAGGATAAAAATAATTTGATTAAAAGTCAAATAACTCCTAAATGGTTTTGAAATTGAAATTCAAACCACTTCCAAATCTTTTCTGTTTTTCCTCATTCAAATATATTTCAAATTTGCCCCTAGTTTGGAGTGTCATATTACTCCTCTATTTATTTTGCAATGGGCCAGAGGAATTTGAAACTATTCAAATGGGAGGGATTCCAAATGGAATTTCAAAAGTGGTTTAACTCCCCACTCTCTTTCATTTAAACTTTGAAGAAGTCATTTCATCTCCTCTCTTGAAAGTCCTTGAGTGGCATGAAGTTTGTATTACTTTCAAATGAGGTTTCAAATCATTTCAGATGGAAACACTTTTGGGAAAGTCCTTTTATTCCCTCTCATTCAACTTTCAAAAAGTTTCAAATTGCACTCAATTTCACCCAATCATTCACACAACAATCAAACAAACAATCAAAACTATTTATTTAATATAACATTCCAAAATTTAGAATTTTGGGATGTTACAAATGGTCCAATTAGTTTTTGTTCTAGTGCTTTATTCATTGCATATTTTTGCTGCTTAGGTGACCACGTTATTGAGCTTTCATGTCAAATTTATATGGTCAAAAGTAGTTTTGATGCATGATATTGCCTCTAGGCACTTGTAGGGGAAGTTGCTATCAATTTTGTTGAGTTTGGTTCACTTTTATTTTGAAGTTACTAAAAATTTCAGAAAAATATGAAGATGTTTTGAGGGGCTCATCGAGCCGAAGCTCGAATGATAAGCAAAGTGAGGAGGATAAGAGGCCCAAATATAATCTTCCTCGCACCACGGAGGTTCGGCCATGTGAATGGCCTTGTGATGATTTCTTGAGAGCAGCCGGGATTTATGATGATTTCTATGAATTGGCTGAGAATGCAGGCCTAACCGCCTTCCTCCATGATCAACGCGAACAATATCTCTTACTCACCAATATCTTTGTGCAAAACTTTCATTTCCATGCTAGGAGCTCACCACCTACGGTGGAATTTTATTTATATGATGAGCATAAGGAGATGTCACTTAGTGATTTTTATCAGGTTTGTTTGATCCCTTTCGAGGGCAGCATAGAGGAACCACATCATGACGATGTGGATGGGTTTATTGATACCATTACTATAGGGGAAATGAGGAAGGTTTCCGACGCACGAATTACTAGCATACACTTTCCTGTTCTACGTTACTTTGCTATATTTGCTAGTAGATGCTAAATTGGGCGCGGAAACTATGGAAACCTGAGTGCCCCTGATATTGTTATTTTCTGCCATGCCTTCTTTCGTGATGACACATTCAGTATGGGCACTATTATTGCAAAGCGGTTAAATCTTAACCGTACTAAGGGCCCCGTCCTTGGAGGCATCTTCGCCTCGCGCCTCGCTGCACACTTTAACATACCTATTAGACATTATGAGAAGGAAGAGAAGTTGCTTCCTGCTGTTTATTTAGATTATAAGAGTATGGTAGCACATGATTTTATTTTTAAGAATAGGGAAAGGGCGCTTAAGTACAAATTAATATTTGGTAAAAATCATCCTGAGACTATTACCTTGCCTGCTCCTTCCTTGTTTGGTTTATCTACAGGCAAGTACCTTGTTCCGTTGGAGGCCATTCACGCCTACCGAAACCCTACATCAGCTATAGAGCCAGAGCCGGAATCACAATTTGAGCCTCCATGACAGTCTGATTACCAGTGGGATCCGGAGGTGATTTCCAACCGATGGCAATCCGAGGCTTCTTCTCAGTACGACCCCAACTATTACTTTGGATATTCGCCAGGCCAGCCATGGCCATAGACCAACTTAGGCCAAAGGCCTAAGCTTGGGGGAGTACGTATCTCTCACCGACATTACATTCATGTTCACACTCTCATTGTTAGTTGTCGGTACTCATACTTTTTCATAGTAATATCCATGCTAGTTTATTTTCCTTTTTATGCTTTCTTCTTGTGTGTTTAATAAACCTTAAGGAAAAATAGTTGTAGCTTTTAATTAGTTTACTTTCCATGCTTGTAGTAGTAATGAAAAAGAAAACCCAAAAAGATTTCTCGTTCTTCTTTTGCTTGTTGGGAGCTTTCCCGTGTAAATAGTTTTATTTCTTTTTCTTTCCTTTGGGGGTCGAGAGGAGAAGATCATGATTAAAATGTTAAAGTGGCTCTTATATGCATTATTGTTGATCAAACAAAGAGCCCATATTACTTTGTCTTCTCTCTTGAATTGAAATGCTTGCAGATTCCAGCTTAGTCCAATGCACGTGCACTATTATTATCCACACTATTCAGTCTTGCAAGTGAAAGGCAATAATGATGATTATATGATGAACTCATTGAGATGAGAAAAGCTGGTATGAACTCGACCTTTCTTGTTTTTGTAAATATGATTAGTTCATCGTTCCTGATTCAGCCTATTATGAATAAACATGTTTGCAATGACAAATAGAGATTATAGTTGCTTACGCCATGCTTAATTAGCTAGGAGCTTATAATGGTTTACCTTGCGTGCCAATATGCTATTAAAATGGTTATGATGTGGTATGATAGGGTGGTATCCTCTTTTGAACGATTCGAGTGGCTTGACTTGGCACATGTTCACGCATGTAGTTGAAACAAAATCAACGTAGCCTCAACGATATTTATGTTCATGGTGCATTATAGCTTGCATTCGGTGTTGATTAATTTTAATGCATGTTCATGACTGTTGTCGCTCTCTAGCTGGTCGCTTCCCAGTCTTTTGCTATCCTTCACTTGTACTAAGCGGGAATACTGCTTGTGCATCCAATTCCATAATGTAGCGACCAGACCTCAAACAGTCTGATCTCTGTGCTCCGGTGTCATCCCTGGATCAATAATGCTGACACCACAGAGTACTCGGAGGATTTATAGCAGAGTAGCAATCACACACTTATTACATCGAGTGTCTCAAAAGAGAACTTATTACAGTAAATATGGCTTAAGGCCATCTAATAATGATAACAGCGGAAGGCTTGGAAGATAAGTGAGTCCATCAACTCCAACGGCATCACTGAGTATAGAACCACGACCTAAAACTCCTTAATCGTCGTCTGAAAAGTCTGCAACATTAACGTTGCAGCCCGAAACGGGTCAGCACATGGAATATGCTGGCACATAGAGAGTAATGGAATGAAACAGCTAAACTATATGCATATTTGGCTGGTGGAAAGCTCTATGGTTACTATTTTGCATAAAGCCAATTTTTCCCTACTTCAAAGGAATAAATTTATTTAACTATCATGGTAGTTGTTAAACATTGAGAATGGTTGACAGCATTCTCAATCCCAATTAAGCATCATAATTAAACATAACCCAACAAAATTAATTAGAGTAACATGTTGAGATTCACATGAAAATTCAGGTACTAGATACTCAAGATGTCCATAACCGGGGACACGGCTAACCATGATTAGTTTATTACACTCTGCAGAGGTTTGCGCACTTTTCCCCACAAGACTCGATCGCCTCCGTTTGGTTTCTCGCACTACATGGTGTTTGAGAAGATGGATGACCGAGACATAGCCTTTCAGAAGCGCTAGCACCTTACGATCGGGTAGACCGTACCACCTACATCCCCTACATCTGCTAGTCTACCACTGTAAGAGTTCGCACGACCTAGTCAACTATGCTAGAGCCCATAATAGCTTGTGGCTGCACACGGAAGTTTCTAGTATGAATAGTCTCATGATCCCTTTGAGCCTGGGTGGCGGTAAAAAAAACCAGGCAAGTCCTGGAATACCCAGGTGCCTTAATCCACCCAGATGTGTGTTTAAGTTGCCACCTTAGATAACCATTAATTAACAAAACTCGCATCTGTCATGGATATCACTCACCCAATCCACGTCTACTAGCATAGCATGGCATAATAAGCAAACGTAGAAGTAACTCCCAAAGGTTTGATAATAAACAGGTAATAGGTACTACCTCATCTACTTCCCATCCCACAATTTATTTAGATCCTAACCATGCAAGGTGTGAGGGTTGATCTAATGCAATAAAACTGGGTAGTAGAAAAGGTATGATCAAAGTGTTACTTGCCTTGCTGATGATCCGGGAAACCTAGAGATTCGAAGTAACAGGGAGCGCACTCCGGGTATTCTATCGCAGACAAACAAACAAGCATACAATAAGTACTCATCTAATGCACAGGTAAAACTCAAATCAGAGATCTAACCAGAAGGTTCAACTTAAGAACTCCGGTTGGCAAAAAGAATCAAATCGAACGAAGCAACGAAAATCAAACGGCGAAAGAAAACAACTTCGTTCTACTAATCTGGATCTAGGGCAAATTTTACAGTAGCAAAATCTTGTTTAAGTTAGTTAAACGGATAGAGGGTTTCGAGACGAAACTCTAGGCGCTTGAATCGCCTGATTCCAATAAACGAGCGAAAAGTTAAACTAAAACGAAAATCGGATCAGGAATCGCGATCAGAAAAATCGCTGATTTAATCCGAGAAAAAGAAAAACGACGAACGTTCGCTGGAACAAACGAATGGACGGACGCTCGCTATTTAAATAAACCAGAAAAACTGATCTATTTAAAAAAGCAGAATCTAAAAAAAACCGACGAAAAAGCGACGGTTTTTTGAAAAAAAACTAAAAAAATCGGCGCGGATTCGAGGTGAGGCGAACCTCGGGCGGCGTGCGGGCGGGGCGGCGGCTCCGGCGACGGCGTGCGGCGGCGGGCGGCGTCGGCGGCGGCGGCGGGCGGCAGCGCGTGTGGCTGCCGCGATGGCGGCGCACGGGCGGGGCGGCGCGGGTGCGGGGCTGAGGCGGCGGCGGGCTAGGGTTTGCCCCGGGTGGGCTGCCCCGGCTTATAAAGCCCTGGCGGGCCGGAGTTCTAGTCGGACACGGCCGTAGGTCGGTGCGCGTTTTTTTAATTACGCGCAGAAGAAAAAAAATAAAAAGAATTACTAAACGGACTCCAAAAATTCCGAAATAAATTTTCGCGGGATTCTAAAATCAAGCCGCACAAGGTGAACATTTATTTGGGACCTAAATGCAAGTTTGAAAAACGCACATTTTTCCTAAATTCAAATAAAACACCAAAAAACTCCGAAATAAAATCCTATTTGATTTTATTATTAAATCCTCAATATTTCTTTATTTTGGGAAAGTCATTTTATTCCCTCTCTCATATTTTTGTAATAGAAATAATTGATGATAAAATAAATAAAATCAAATGATCCTATTCTCAAAATTTGAGAAAACTCAAATATGAAAATAACAAAATCCCCAACTCTCTCCGTGGGTCATTGAGTTGCGTAGAATATCTAGGATCAACCAAAATGCAAAATAAAATATGATATGCATAGATGATCTAATATATAACATTCCAAATTGAAAATTTGGGATGTTACAAACCTACACCCCTTAAGATGAATCTCGCCCTCGAGATTCGGGTTGGCTAGAAAATAGGTGAGGGTGGTCCTTGAGCAAATCTTCCTCTCGCTTCCAGGTGGCTTCATCCTCTGTGTGGTGGCTCCACTGAACTTTGCAAAACTTGATAACCTTGCTGCCGGTGACTCAACTGGCATACTCTAGAATCTTAACTGGTTTCTCCTCATAGGTCAAATCGTTATCCAACTGAATTGCTTCCAATGGCACGGTGTCTCTCAAAGGTATGTTAGCCATCTCCGCGTGGCACTTCTTCAATTAAGAAACGTGGAACACATCATGAACTCCTGACAATCCTTCGGGCAATTCCAACTTGTAGGCCACTTCTCCCATACGCTCCAAAACTCGATATGGTTCTACAAATCGTGGTGCTAACTTCCCTTTAACTCCAAAATGCTTTGTTCCCCGAAGTGGAGATACTCGAAGATAAGCTCTATCTCCAACTTCGTAAACTGTCTCCTTACATTTAGAATCTGCATAACTTTTTTGTCTGGACTGGGCTACCTTGAGCCTATCGCGAATTAACTTCACCTTCTGTTCAGACTCTTTAATCAAGTCAGGTCCAAACAACTGGCGGTCTCCAACTTCGTCCCATGACAACGGTGTCCTGCACCTCCTTCCGTACAAAGCTTCGAAAGGGGCCATCTTTAAACTGGTTTGGTAACTGTTGCTGTAAGTGAACTCTGCATATGGCAAATTATCGTCCCAACTAGATCCATAATCTAGCGCACAAGCTCTCAGCATATCCTCCAAAATCTGATTGACTCTCTCGGTCTGTACATCTGTCTGAGGATGAAAAGCTATACTGAATTCTAGCCTGCACTACTAGGAAAAGGGCTATAGATAGGATTGATGGCGCACCAGGGAAGCAGTGCGCCACTATTATATACTAATGGCGCACCTGTTGGTGATGCGCCATTAGTGTGGAAGACACTAATGGCGCACCAGAAACAGGGTGCGCCACTAGTATTAATTTTTTTTCCATTTTTCCATACATACTAATGGCGCATCAGGTAGACAATGCGCCATTACTAGTTCTAACTAGTAATGGCGCACCTGGCAGAGAGTGCGCCATTACTGTAATTTTTTCTTATTCTTTTTTTTTTGCAAAACTACTAATGGCGCATCGTTTCACAGTGCGCCATTACTAGTTTAAACTAGTAATGGCGCACTATTAGACGGTGCGCCATTAGTATATATATTTATATTTTTTAATTTTTTTGCAAAACTTCTAATGGCGCACCACCTGCAGGTGCGCCATTAGTAACAAGGGTTACTAATGGCGCATTTCCTTGTGGTGCGCCATTAGTAACCTGGGACCCCAACAAGATATTTTGGACAGCCCCACACCTACCCACTCACTTTCCCCACTTCATTCCCTCCACCTCCTTCTCCAAGCTTTCGGCCATCTCCTCCTCCTCACCTCATTTCCACAATAGATTCATCAAAATTAAGTGGTGAAATTACCTTTTTTTGATAGGTAAGTAAGGGGAAAGCTATCTTCATGATGTAGATCTACTTTTTTTCTCCCTAGCTCGCTCCAACAACGTGCACATGCACTTTTTGTGGCCTAGCTAGATCTATGTATGTTTGTGGTGTTGCATGTGTTTGTGGTGTTGCATATATGTTTGTGTTTGAAGGTACCGGTATTTGAAATGCGATAGTTGCCAATATTGTGCCGGAATGTTTTGATTCATTTCCGTTTCGGCGAGAATTTTGGCACTATGCATTCTTTTTGGTCCTATTTTTAGGGAAGGTCATGCCAAATTTTTTCTTGGTTCTAAAATATCGTTTTGCTCTACCCCGCAGGCGACCATGGTCCGCACGATGACTGAAGGCATCGTGAATAGGTTTTTGAGCTCCGCGAAGGCCGAGATGCTTCAAAAGAACGAGACGGAGATAAGATGTCCGTGTCGAAGATGCAAGCTGAAGAGCCTTATTGCGGACCCGGATTCCGGGCAGGTGCGGGACCACCTGCTCTTGCGTGGTTTCATGGATGGCTATCGGTGGCAAGGTGATGAAGATGACTATGAAGTCGTCCATGGCCGGGGCCGGGTAAGAAATGAGGAAGGGCAACAAGACAAGTACCACCGCGGCGAGGGCGGGCGAGAAGATGAAGAATCTCCAGGACATGATCACGACGGTGATGCTGTACAGAGTCATCATGTAGAAGATGTCGTACATGATGATGAGGAAGATCAAGACGAAGGGCATGATCATGAAGATGAAGATGCTGGAGCAGACGACGATGGAGGCTGGGTGCAGGACCCTCATATTCAAGAGCTGCTTCTCAAGCAGATGGATAACGCAAGAGCTGCCGCCCGAGAGAAAGCCAAGCTGGATCAACTAGAGATAGACGTGGTTACTCCATTGTATGAAGGATGCAGGCCCGAGGATACCCGCCTGAAAGTAATGCTCATGGCTCTAGAGATGAAGGTAAAACACAAAATGACCGACGCATGCTTCGACGAGAACATGTCATTCTGGCACGAACGTCTTCCCAAGGGGAACAAGTGCCCGACCAGTTTCGAGGAGGCGAAGAAAATCGTGTGTCCTATGGATTTACCGCACATGAAATACCATGTGTGCATGAACAATTGTATCATTTATCGGGACGAGCACGCGAGTCTACCATATGTCCGGTGTGCGGCGTCACTCGATACAAGAAGAGGAAGAAAGCTACTCGAAAATCGGTGTGGTACTTTCCGATCACTCCTCGTCTGCAGCGGTATTTCGCGGACCCTAAGGTAGCAAAGCTCCTGCGTTGGCACGCGGATAGGGAGGAGAAGAAGCGGGAAGATGACGGAAATGATCCGGAGATAAATAAAAAAGACAAGATGCTGAGTCACCCTAAGGATGCGAGCCAGTGGCAAGCGTTGAACTTTGAATACCCAGAATTTGGGAAGGATCCAAGGAACATCGTGCTGGGCGCGAGCACCGATGGAGTCAATCCGTTTGGCAGCCAGAGAAGCACACATAGCACCTGGCCTGTGTTTGTGTGGATGTACAACCTTCCCCCCTGGTTGTGCATGAAGAGGAAGTACATTCACATGAGTATGCTAATTGAAGGGCCGAAACAACCAGGGAACGACATCAATCTGTATCTGGGGCTGCTGAAGGAGGAGCTAGACACGCTGTGGAAAACGCCAGCCAATACGTGGGACGCCGCAGCGAAAGAATATTTCCCTATGAGAACCGCACCGCTCACGACGGTGCACGACTATCTCGGTTACGGATATCTCGCGGGGCAGGTAGTCCACGGATTTTCTGGATGCGTAAGGTGCATGGATGACACAACGTATCGCTAGCTAGAGAGAGATCCCGGGTCTTCGAAAACCGTGTTCATGGGACATCGAAGGTGGCTTCGCGACGATGACCCATGGAGGAAACGCAAGGATCTGTTCGATGGTGAAACCGAACCCCGAAAACGCCCGTGTACGAGGAGCGGCGAGGAAATAGACGAGCTGTTGAAAAATTGGAAAGACTGCCCACTGCCGGGAAACAAGCGAAAGGCGCCAGAGCCGCTGCTAAAGGTATGGAAAACGAGGTCTGTTTTCTGGGACTTGCCATACTGGAAGATCCACCGTGTAACTCACAGCCTTGATGTCATGCATATCATGAAGAACGTGTGTGAGAGTCTGCTTGGTACCCTGCTCAACATGCCAGAGAGGACCAAAGATGGGCCGAAAGTAAGGGCAGACTTGAAATCAATGGGCATCAGGCAGGAGCTTCACGCTAATGATGATGATGATGAGGCGAAGCAGGACACAGAAAGTCGTCGCAAAGGCAAAAAGGCCAAGAAGACCGGAAATGACTACCCTCCCGCATGCTTCACTCTAAGTCAGGAGGAGATCGAGCAGTTTTTCACCTGCCTCCTAGGAGTAAAACTTCCTTACGGTTACGCGGGGAAGATAAGCAGATACCTAGACCCAGCGAAGCAGAAGTTCAGCGGAATGAAGTCTCACGACTGTCACGTGCTGATGACGCAGGTACTTCCAGTTGCAATCCGTGGGATCATGGACGCGCACGTCCGTGAAATGCTATTTGGCCTATGAAACTTTTTCGACGTCATCTCACGGAAGTCGATTGGCGTGAGGCAACTCAGAAGGCTACAGGAAGAGATCGTGGTGATACTATGTGAGCTTGAGATGTACTTCCCGCCCGCGATGTTATGGTGCATCTGCTGGTCCATATCGTGGAGGATATCATCCAACTCGGGCCGACGTTCCTGCACAGCATGATGCCGTTCGAAAGGATGAATGGTGTCATTAAAGGATACGTTCGCAACATGTCACGTCCAGAGGGAAGTATAGCCAGGGGCTTTCTGACCGAAGAGTGCATCTCCTACTGCACGAATTATCTAGGCATCGAGAACCCTGTTGGTCTGCCCGTCAACAGGCAACTCGGCAGGCTCGCTGGATGGGGTCATCGTGAGGGTCGCCGCGAAATGCATGTCGAATTCGAAGGTCGACTCGCCGACTTTGAAAGAGCAAAACTAGTCGCGCTACAACACATAGACGTGGTCGATCCTTGGGTGGTAGAGCACAAGACCTTTATTGAGAAGACGTACAATGACCGAGGCCAACAGAGGACGGACGGAGATATACTCAAAGAGCACAACTCATGTTTCACGCGTTGGTTCAAGCAGAAGCTTCTGTCGTACCCTTTACATGAGGATTCTTCCGCGGAAGAACAACTCATATTCGCCTTGTCACAGGGCGCCGAGCACAACCTGATGACCTATGAGGCGTACGATATCAACGGCTACACATTCTACACCGAGGACAAGGACATGAAGAGCGATGGTTATCAGAACTCCGGGGTAACGATGGAATCCTACACCGGTAACGATAAGTACAGATAGTACGGAAGGGTCGAGGAGATCTGGGAGCTGAGCTACACTGGAGAGAAGGTCCCGATGTTCCGTGTCAGATGGGCCAAGAGCGTCCTAAAAGAAGACCGGTATTTCACCACCATGGTTATACCCGAAGCCAAATCCAAGACCGCGGGGCGCAAACGTCGGCGCGAAAAATGAGCCATGGGTACTGGCTTCACAAGTGGACCAATGCTTCTTCATTACCGATCCGTCAAAGCCCAGTCGTGTTGTCATGAGGAGAGGCAAAAGGAAGATCATCGGAATGGATGGAGTAGCCAATGAGCAAGACTTTGACAAGTACGGCGACCCGAAGATCGAACATGATGACGACGATGAAGTAGCAGCATACACCACAAGAAGAAGCAGGACCACCCTACCTAAAGGACGTCCGTTCCACAGAAGAACTCCATTTGCGAAAAAGAAGGGCAAGAAGATTGTGAACAGATAGCAAGCTAAGATCATTTCTCGGGCACTTTTTGATACCATGAATATTTTTGTATTCAATATGAAAAAATATTTCTCGGGCCTACAGAAGATCGATTGTATTCAATATGAAAAAATATTGAATATTCATGAGGACACTCGATCTCGATCCCCCTCCCTCTCGATAGCTATCCCCCTCGCCAGATCCCCCTCGCCGCCGAGCACCCCCCGCCCCCCCCCCGCTCCACCGCCGCCGACGACCCACCGCACCCTCCCCCGCTCCACCGCCGCCGCCGACCCACCGCACCCTCCCCCGCTCCACCGCCGCCGCCGACACCCCGCACCTTCCCCCGGCCCGCTCCACCGCCGTCGCCGACACCCGCAACCTCCCCCACCTTTTGAAGATATTTTTAAATAACAAATTTGATGATATTTTGAAATAAGAAATTTGATGATATCTTCAAATAACAAATTTGATGATATTTTCAATTAAAAATAAAAAAACAAATTTGATGATATTTTCAAAAAAAAACTGATGATATTTGATGATATCTTCTGTTCTAGTCCTCATGAAAATATCAAATTTGATAAAAAACAAATTATTAGATGCAACAAGAAATAATGAAACAAAATGTTACTAATGGCGCACCAGAGGAGGGTGCGCCATTGCTGTCAGAAAAAAAAGTTACTAATGGCGCACCAGAGGAGGGTGCGCCATTGCTATCAGAAAAAAAACTTACTTATGGCGCACCGCTAGGTGGTGCGCCATTGCTATACCTCCCCCGACTAAAATCTCGGCCCCAATCCCCGGCCGATCCCATCTCACATCTCTCAGCCCCTGCGCGCCGCTGCCCCGACGACCCACGACGCCGCCGCCCCTACGTGCGCCGCCGCCCCCGCGCCCCCACCACTGCAGCTCCTCCGCCGCCCACCGGACAGCAAGCCGCCGCGGCCCCCAACCATCCCGCCGCCGCCAACCGCACGAGGTGCAGGACGACGACCGTCGCCGACCCGCAATCGTCTTGCCGCCGCCCGTAAGCCCCCTCCTCCTCCGCCCGTCCTCCTCCGCCCGTAAGCTCCCTCCCCCTAGACTCCCCTCTCTGCTCCTCCCTCCTTGCCCTCTCCCTCTCTGCTCGATCCCCTCTCTTCTCTGTCTCCACCTTCTGTTCTTGCCTGTAAGGTGTTTGATTGAATGCCAATTCAAACGATTGATGCAGCCGCGTCCACTGGAGCACCACGACCGTGTCTGTGACCTTGTCTCTGCTCCGCCGCCGTCTACGACCTCGTCTGCGACCGCGTCCATCGAGGTGAGTTCTAGTATAAAACTCTCAATGCTCAAGTCTGGAAGCATCATGGATTCAAGTGTTAGCTAGCTAGATGATAAGAGGGATGCATGAGAAGCTAGCTACACTGCCATGAACTTTGTTTTTCCTTTTGACAAACACTCTTGTTAACATCAGGAATTAAAAATGCAACATAGAACAAGATATATAGATAGCTGAAACAAAGAGGTGTGCTTTGAAAGAAAAAAATGTGCACCTGCAAGTGAGACTTGACATGTGCCAAGCTAGTAAACAAAATCTGTATATGTACATACTCTCATAAGGTTCTAAGAGATTTTTATTATAAGCTTGATGTTCCTTGTCGTTGACTTATCAATGTTAAACAGAGACCTCTGAGCTGATACTCTGCATGTATGCACACAAACAATAATCCTATAGACAAAAAAATGCCATGATCCATATAGTATAAATTCCATGATGCATAGGCTATATTTGCCATGGGAGATGGCAATTTTGTTAGATCATGATCCAGAGATTAAAAAAATGCATAGACTATAATTTCCTGGCATGATCAATAGAATAAAAATGTAGAATAAAAAATGCCATGATGCATACACTATAATTTTCATGATGCATAGACTATATTTGCCATGGCCCGGTGCAAAAGAAATTTGCCATGTTGCAAAAAGAAAACAAATTTGCCATGGTGCATATAGTAAAAACAATGCCATGATCTGTAAAATACATTTGTCATTATTTCTGTGTTTGTACAGACTTGCTAAACTATTGATGAATTTTTTTGGGAGACATATTATATCTGGAATGGAAGCTCACATAAGTTGAGCTGATTTTTGTCCATATGAAAGCAGAGGACCATATGGTCTGTGGCTGGGTTTTGTCTCCGACCATTGTGTCGTGATGAATTTGCAGGTACCCCGAGAGGCCCTTGAGTTTGCCGGAATGTCGATTAACTTCCGTTCCGGCAAATTCGGGTACTCCACATGTCCTATTTTCAGCAAAGGTCATGCTGAAATTTTCCGTGAATTTTAGCATGACTTTGCTAAAAATAGGACATATGGGGTACTTGCGACTAATGCATGGGCCGGGGTATCTTAGTACTTAGTTAAGTAGGATCAACTGCCCCGCCATTCTTGCTGCATTAAACCATAGGTGGCAATAGAGCCAAGTGATTAGTGCCAAGTGATTAGGCCCAACCTAGGGTGCCTCGGCATCGATAAACCCTAAATGATGAAAACTTAACTTGGCTGCCCCGGATGCCTCGGTGTCGATGAGAACCTAAATGATGTACGCTTAGGCTTTTAGGGTGCCTCGGCGTCGACAAACCCTAAATGATGAAAGCTTAGGCTTTTAGGGTGCCTCGGTGTCGACAAACCCTAAATGATGAGACCATGATCTTGTTCCTTGACAATAACCAACTTTTTGACCAAACTTTTTTCCTATTTAGAGCGAAACATGGCCCACAACGATGAGGCCGGTGGTTCGGGCGGCAAGCAATTCTGGGAGCTGTCCCAGGATATGTCGTCATCATCATCGGACGAGAAAGTCTCCCGGCGGAGTGCGACTGGTGCCACGACAATCGAGGTCTGTGCGACATGCCTCACCTGGACGATGATCAGCGCTTCAGCATTAAGCTCAAGGATACCTTCGAAGTTGAAACAGTACACAACGACGACAAGTGTTATTTTCATAATTAAGCATGACTTCAACTATTTCAACGTGTAATTTTCATCTTTTACAATTCGAGTATAGCTTATCCCATGCCATGCAAGACGCTATTTCTTGGAGAGGATGGATTTTGAAGACCATGAAATTTCTGAAACAAAGAAAATTCACCTAAGGACTCATCACGATGTGGACTTTGAAGTAAATCTATATAATTCTGAGAGCGTAACCCATTTTGGTTGCAAAAATTGGGAAGCATTTTGCAAGATGTATGGTTTTGATGAGGGTATGCTTATCACCATGGATCTTGGTAATCCTAACATCAACCAAGACAATATGGACATTTGGGTCCTTGTTGATACGCCTCCAGTTCTACCGCTATATGAGTTTCTCAAACATAGTTATTAGCTAATTTATATTGTTTATTTCAAAATAGTTGACAACTTATTTCCATTGACAGCTTATTTTTATTGTTCAAAGAATGTGCGGGAGATGGTAGACAAAACCCACTACACCGATGGCTCCGAATTAACAACTTACAAGGAGAAAAATCATCTGGTCGGATTTTGTACTGACATTGAAAATTACATTATCCACAAACAAACTCCTCAACATTATGGTAAATACATGCCACTAGTGCATGTGTTCAACTACGGTAACTACCATGGAGATACCCTGGTAAGATTTTTACTATTACGACATCCGTGCATCTTTTGCATACTTCTAAAACTAGTACATCATTGCTAACTATGAAGTTATTACTATGTTTTTCAACAGATAATCCCAGAGAATTGTGTGCCTCATATGATGTATCTGAAAGGTAGTGTTAATGTTTTGAACATACAGCCAGGTCGTCCTACGAATCTCAACTGTCCATACGAGATTTCTAAAAGAAGTGGAGACATGAAAATCAAAGGATGGAAAAAATGTATGGACAGTCGTAAGGAGCTTCTTGGAAGCAAAAGGAAGCGAAGCGCAAGAATTGGAGAAGGATGTTCTCCATTCTCCATAATGGAGAGTCAGGGTCTATATTGTTTTATGCTATTTTAGCTTAAATAGGGTATTTAGGTCCTGCCTAATACTGATGATCATGTGTTGATGAACAATTAAGTAGGGTTGGTTCGAAGACTATCAAGATGATGATCGTATGACTTGTTATGAATAACGAGTAGAAGTTGTATGATGATGATTAGTAGGACTTGTTAGGATTAGTATTACTTCTGACAAACTCGATACTCGCGGTCTTGAGACTTGTAATGTTTTATCTTTGTTCGGTCTTTTGAATTCGGAGACTAATATGATGAATTGTATTCGGATACTAATCTTCTATTGTGTTCGATGAATCTGATGTTGCTGTGCGCTGCTGTCTATATTCTGTCTAATAATATATTTTATATTCTGTCTAATAATTTATTTTGTAACCTGCGCAAAAATCAGAAAAGGAAAAAAAACCAAATATTCATACTAATGGCGCATCACCACCAGGTGCGCCATTAGTATGCCAAAGGATACTAATGGCGCATCAACAGAGAATGCGCCATTAGTATGACAAAGCCATGCTTACGTATGGCCCCCCGGGAGGCACACTAATGGCGCATGCTGTTACATACTAATGGCGCACTAGTTGGTGCGCCATTAGTATACCAGATACTAATGGCGCACCTGTGGTGCGCCATTAGTAAGATATACTAGTGGCGTGCTACTAATGGCGCACTGGTAATGCGCCATTAGTAGGCAAAACCAGTGCGCCATTAGTAGGCCTTTTCCTAGTAGCGCTGGTACCCAAAGTTTCGTGTAACTGCTTCCAGAACTTTGAGGTAAACTGGGTTCCTCTATCTGATACGATACTCCTTGGAACTCCATGCAAACATACGATCCTGGTCATGTATATCTTTGCCAACTTAGCGCTGGTGTAAGTGGTCTTTACTGGGATGAAATGAGCTACTTTCGTCAATCGATCGACTACAACCCGAATCGAGTCATAGCCTGAACAAGTCCTGGGCAATCCCGTGATAAAATCCATGCCTAGCTTATCCCACTTCCTTTCGGGTATCGGCAATGGTTGTAACAATCCTGCTGGCTTCTGATGCTCTGCCTCTACTCTCTGACATACATCACAAACTGCTACATACACCGCAATATCCTTCTTCATTTCGGTCCACCAGAAAATATCCTTTAGATCCAAATACATCTTGGTATTTCCTGGGTGAATTGAATACGGTGAATCGTGTGCCTCTTGCAAAATCAACTTCCTAATCTCTAGGTCATTGGGCACATAAACGCAGTCTTCAAACCATAGGGCATCGTGTTCATCCTCACGAAATCCTTTAGCTTTTCCTTTGCTTAGTTTCTCCTTTATAGCGGCAATTTCATTGTCGGTCTTCTGAACTTTTCTGATTCTATCCATCAAAGTTGACTGAATCTCCAATGCTTCTACATAGCCTCTCGGAACTATTTCCAAACATAGTTCACGAAGATTTTCTGCTAACTCCTTGGGTATTTCTCCCGTCAATAACGTGTTGACATGGCTCTTACGGCTTAATGGGTCAGCTACTACATTAGCCTTTCCAGGATGATCATGCAATCTCATATCATAATCCTTGATGAGCTCCAACCACCTCATTTGTCTGAGATTCAACTCCTTCTGTGTGAAAATGTACTTCAAACTCTTATGATCCGTGTACACCTCACAATGATTTCCAATGAGGAAATGCCTCCATGTTTTCAAAGCATGCACTATGGCTGCTAACTCCAAATCATGCGTGGCATAATTTAACTCATGAGGATTCAGTTGTCTTGAGGCATATGAAACAACTCTCCCTTCCTGCATAAGCACTGCTCCAAGTCCTCGACATGAAGCGTCGCAATACACCTCATAATCTTTGGTCTGGTCAGGCAAAATCAACATTGGTGAGGTAACCAAGCGTTTCTTCAATTCCTGGAAACTAGCCTCACATTCCTCCGTCCATATGAACTTGGTATCTTTCTTTAACAACTCAGTCATAGGCTTCGCAATCTTTGAGAAATTCTCAATAAATCTCCGGTAGTATCCTGCGAGTCCAAGAAAACTCCGGATCTCTCCAAATGTTGTTGGGGCTTCCCACTTGGTCACGGTATCAACTTTAGTGGGATCAACTGCTATTCCTTCTCCAGATATAACGTGTCCGAGAAATCCTACTTCCTTCAACCAAAACTCACATTTGCTGAACTTGGCATATAATTGATGTTCTCTGAGCTTTCCAAGTACCAAACGCAAATGCTCCTTATGCTCCTCCTCATTCTTCGAATAAACAAGGATATCATCAATGATCACTATGACGAACTTATCCAAAAACTCCATAAACACTTTGTTCATCATGTTCATAAAATAGGCAGGTGCGTTAGTCAGACCAAATGACATAACGGTATACTCGTACATCCCATACCTAGTGGTAAAAGCTGTCTTCGGAATATCCTGTTCTCGAATATTTAACTGGTGGTACCCTGATCGCAGATCGATCTTGGAAAATACCTTAGCTCCTTGCAATCAATCAAACAGATCATTAATCATTGGTAGTGGGTACTTGTTCTTGATCGTTACTTCGTTCAATCCTCGATAATCAACAACCATCCTTAACGATCCATCCTTCTTCTCCACTAGAAGTACTGGCGATCCCCAAGGCGAAGAACTTGGGCGGATATAACCCTTATCCAGTAACTCCTTAATCTGCTTCTTAATTTCCACCAAATCCTTTGCTGGCATCCTATATGGTCTCTTTGATATTGGCCCTGTGCCTGGCAATAGCTCAATCAAAAACTCAATATCTCTATCCGGTGGCATGCCTGGCAACTCCTCTGGAAATACTTCAGGGAAATCCCTTACCACTGGTACTTCCTCCTGCACAACTCCTGTTAAGCAATTTACTTGAGTCCTCTTTGGCACATGCCGGGATACATACTTGATCGTTCTCCCTTCTGGGGTGGTAAGCAAAATTGACTTACTAGCACATTCAATATTCCCTTCATACTTTGATAACCAATCCATGCCTAATATCACATCCAATCCTTGGGATTCCAATACTATTAGGTCTGAGGGAAAAACATAGTTACCAATCCTTAATGGTAACCGATCACACCATAGGCTAGCCACATACTCTGCTCCAGGCGAGGTTACTAACATGGGTGACCTAAGGGCTTGGGTTGATAGGTTATACTTATCCACAAATCCCCTTGAGATGTATGAATGCGATGCACCAGTATCAAAAAGAACGAGTGCAGTAAATGACTTAACCAAAAACTTATCTATTACTGCATCGGGCTGAGCTTCAACCTCCTCCACGCTAACGTGGTTCACCTGTCCCCTATTGAAAGGGTTCGGCTTCTTCCCAGAACTTCCATTGCCATTTTGGCCTTCAGGACATTCATTGGCATAATGTCCGGTCTTCTGACACTTAAAGCAAGTGACTTGGCTCAGGTCCTTCTTGGCTAGGGTTGATGGGTTGGTGCGGTTCTGGCCGTTGCTTCCTCCATTGCCATTACCATTATTGGTGCCATTGTGATTGTGCGAGATACCTCCTCCATGAGTATGCTGAAAATGTCCTCCTGGTCTAGGGGTAAAACGTGGCTTCTGCTGAGCTCCTGAATTGTATTTCCCTTGTCCATACTTCCTCTTGCGGTTCTCAATTTGCTACTGCTTGCCTTCAATCATAAGAGCACGATCTACCAACTCCTGATAGTTGTTGAAGGTTGCTACCATCAACTGCATGCTCAACTCATCATTCAGTCCTTCTAGAAACTTTTCCTGCTTCGCTGCATCCGTAGCGACATCATTTGGGGCATAACGGGCTAACTTACTAAAGTCCTCCACATACTGGCCAACTGTCCGTCCTCCTTGGCGTAAGTTGTGAAACTCACGCTTCTTCATGGCCATAGCTCCTAATGAAACATGTGAAGTACGAAAAGCCTGCTGAAACTGGTCCCATGTGACAGTATCGACTGGTAAAGTGGCTGTGAAATTCTCCCACCATGATGCTGCGGGTCCTTCTAACTTATGTGCGGCAACTTCACCTTCTCCGCATCTGTGCATCCTGCTGTGGTCAACTCCCTAACTGTCTTGCAGAGCCAATCATCTGCTACTATCGGCTGAGTGCTACTGGAAAACACCGGCGGGTTCAGCCTAAGAAAACGGGTTAAGTGATCAACAGGTGGTGGTGGTGGTGCTGGGTTGTTGTTGTTGTTCCCTTGATTCTGATTCTGGACTAGCAACTGCATCAATGTGTTCTGCTGCTGGATCAACTGGGTGAGCTCCGGTGGAAAGGCAAATCCGGGGTCACGTCTCGGAGGCATCTGAGGGTTTAGAAGAGATGAGATGTAAGAATAGAGGGGGTCTAAAGAGAAAACACTACCCATATGCACATGAGGCAAAAGCAAACAATTCACTTCATTCAATCAAACAAGGGCATACAATCGATGTATCTATTGCAAAAGTGCTCGGACTACTATATTTACATGGTGGACTACTACTACTGATGAGGTGGTCTACTAGAAATATTCTTCGGTTGTAGACTCCATGATATCTGCTCCAGCTTCATCAACAAAGTCATCATCGCTACTATCTGGATCCGAATCGGTGCCGTCGATGATGATGTAGTCTTCCGGGTTAATCTCCTTGGGTTCTTCGTTTTCCTCTACTGGCGTAGGGCCTCCCATAAATATTCCAATCTTCTTGATCAGGTCGTCATTCTTCTCCACCAATACTTCAATTTCTTCTTCATAATCTTCACGTGTAGCCTTGAGTTCTTCCTCCAGTTCCTTGATTCTAGTCTTAGCCTTCTTCAGATCTATCATGTCGGCACACATTTGGTTCTCCTGTCGTCGAATGTGCTGGTTTAGCTCCTGGATAAAAGCTGCGATTGATCTATCCTTCCTGGTGCTGATCATCTCCCAGTATCATCTCGGCGCCCACAAATCTGGTAGATAGTATCCTTGAGATCATTGTGGTAGACTTCTCCAATGCATCCCATGGCGATGTGAGTTGCCATGCTCTTTCCTAGACTCCAAGTTGGTGCATCAAAAGAAAACACTATGGGCTCAGTGACTGGCATGAACGTCCTTCCTGGAACTTGAACTTGAATCATCCAGCACTCTTCTTCAGGTAAAGTGGCGTTGTAGGTTCCGGTGAAGCTTGGTACTCCTATGTTCAGGTATCTAGTGACTTCCTTCAAGTGACGTCCAAAGGGTGTATCTTCATCCGGTTGCATGAACTTGTTCCTTGCATCCGCCATCCTAAAAGAGTAGAAAATATGAGAAGTCAGAAGAGAAGAGAGTGAAATAGTGATCTAGGTCTTTTAGCTTAGTGGTCGTGTCCTACAGTCAGCGTGTGCTCTGATACCATCTCTGTAGCAACCAGACCTCAAACAGTCCGATCTCTGTGCTCCGGTGTCATCCCTGGATCAGTAATGCTGACACCACACAATACTCGAAGGATTTATAGCAGAGTAGCAATCACACACTTATTACATCGAGTGTCTCAAAAGAGAACTTATTAGAGTAAATATGGCTTAAGGCCATCTAATAACGATAACAACGGAAGGCTTGGAAGATAAGTGAGCCATCAACTCCAACGGCATCACTGAGTATAGAACCACGACCTAAAACTCCTTAATCATCATCTGAAAAGTCTGCAACATTAACGTTGCAGCCCGAAACGGGTCAGCATATGGAATATGCTAGCAATGTAACACATAGAGAGTAATGGAATGAAACAGCTAAACTATATGCATATTTGGCTAGTGGAAAGCTGTATGGTTACTGTTTTGCGTAAAGCCAATTTTTCCCTACTTCAAAGGAATAAATTTATTTAACTATCATGGTAGTTGTTAAACATTGAGAATGGTTGACAGCATTCTCAATCCCAATTAAGCATCATAATTAAACATAACCCAACAAAATTAATTAGAGTAACATGTTGAGATTCACATGAAAATTCAGGTACTAGATACTCAAGATGTCCATAACCGGGGACACGGCTAACCATGATTAGTTTATTACACTCTGCAAAGGTTTGCGCACTTTTCCCCACAAGACTCGATCGCCTCCGTTTGGTTTCTCGCACTACATGGTGTTTGAGAAGACGGATGACCGAGACATAGCCTTTCAGAAGCGCTAGCACCTTACGATCGGGTAGACCGTAGCACCTACATCCCCTACATCTGCTAGTCTACCACTGTAAGAGTTCGCACGACCTAGTCAACTATGCTAGAGCCCATAATAGCTTGTGGCTGCACACGAAAGTTTCTAGTATGAATAGTCTCATGATCCCTTTGAGCCTGGGTGGCGGTCCAAAAAAACCAGGCAAGTCCTGGAATACCCAGGTGCCTCAATCCACCCAGATGTGTGTTTAAGTTGCCACCTTAGATAACCATTAATTAACAAAACTCACATCTGTCATGGATATCACTCACCCAATCCACGTCTACTAGCATAGCATGGCATAATAAGCAAACGTAGAAGTAACTCCCAAAGGTTTGATAATAAACAGGTAATAGGTACTACCTCATCTACTTCCCATCCCACAATTTATTTAGATCCTAACCATGCAAGGTGTGAGGGTTGATCTAATGCAATAAAACTGGGTAGTAGAAAAGGTATGATCAAAGTGTTACTTGCCTTGCTGATGATCCGGGAAACCTAGAGATTCGAAGTAACAGGGAGCGCACTCCGGGTATTCTATCGCAGACAAACAAACAAGCATACAATAAGTACTCATCTAATGCACAGGTAAAACTCAAATCAGAGATCTAACCAGAAGGTTCAACTTAAGAACTCCGGTTGGCAAAAAGAATCAAATCGAACGAAGCAACGAAAATCAAACGGCGAAAGAAAACAACTTCGTTCTACTAATCTGGATCTAGGGCAAATTTTACAGTAGCAAAATCTTGTTTAAGTTAGTTAAACGGATAGAGGGTTTCGAGACGAAACTCTAGGCGCTTGAATCGCCTGATTCCAATAAACGAGCGAAAAGTTAAACTAAAACGAAAATCGGATCAGGAATCGCGATCAGAAAAATCGCTGATTTAATCCAAGAAAAAGAAAAACGACGAACGTTCGCTGGAACAAACGAATGGACGGACGCTCGCTATTTAAAATAAACCGGAAAAACCGATCTGTTTCAAAAAACTGAATCTAAAAAAACCGATGAAAAACCGACGGTTTTTGAAAAAAAACTAAAAAAAACCGGCGCGGATTCGAGGTGAGGCGAACCTCGGCGGCGTGCGGGCGGGGCGGCGGCTCCGGCGACGGCGTGCGGCGGCGCGGCATCGGGCGGCGGCGGCGGCGCGCGGGCGGGGCGGCGCGGGTGCGGGGCTGAGGCGGCGGCGGGCTAGGGTTTGCCCCGGGTGCGCTGCCCCGGCTTATAAAGCCCTGGCGGGCCGGAGTCCTAGTCGGACACGGCCCATAGGTCGGTGCGCGTTTTTTTAATTACGCGCAGAAGAAAAAAATAAAAAGAAATACTAAACGGACTCCAAAAATTCTGAAATAAATTTTCACGGGCTTCTAAAATCAAGCCGCACAAGGTGAACATTTATTTGGGACCTAAATGCAATTTTGAAAAACACACGTTTTCCTAAATTCAAATAAAACACTGAAAAACTCCGAAATAAAATCCCATTTGATTTTATTATTAAATCCTCAATATTTATTTATTTTGGGAAAGTCATTTTATTCCCTCTCTCATATTTTTGTAATAGAAATAATTGATGATAAAATAAATAAAATCAAATGATCCTATTCTCAAAATTTGAGAAAACTCAAATATGAAAATAACGAAATCCCAAACTCTCTCCGTGGGTCATTGAGTTGCGTAGAATTTCTAGGATCAACCAAAATGCAAAATAAAATATGATATGCGTAGATGATCTAATGTATAACATTCCAAATTGAAAATTTGGGATGTTACACATAAACCCCAAAGTTGTTCCATATGAGTCCACCATACCTACCCATATACGGTATCTACCTGCCATTCCAAGTAAATTTGTATGTGCCAAACTCTAAACCTTCAAATAAACATTCTGTTTTGTATGCTCGAATAGCTCATGTATCAACTAGGGTTGTCTGTATCTTCCATGTTAGGCGGGTTATTCTCAAGAGGAGTGGACTCCGCTCCTCACTCACGAGAAAATGGTTGGTCACCGGGATGCCCAGTCCCATGCTTTATGCAAATCAAATCAAAATAATTGCAAACAAAACTCCCCCGGCACTGTTGTTAGTTGGAGGCACTCGTTGTTTTGAGCAAGCCATGGATTGATGCTTGTTGGTGGAGGGGGGGTATAAACTTTACCATTCTGTTTGGGAACCGCCTATAATTTGTGTAGCATGGAAGATATTGCCATCTCTTGGTTGTTATGTTGACAATGAAAGTATGCCGCTCAAAATATTATTCAGATCTATTTCAAAACCAAGCTCTGGCACCTCTACAAATCCCTGCTTCCCTCTGCGAAGGGCCTATCTATTTACTTTTATGCCGAGTCATCATCCTCTTATTAAAAAGCAACAGTTGGAGAGCACCACTGTCATTTGCATCCATTACTGTTAGTTTACATTGAGTATGACTTGACTGGATCTCTTTTACCATGAATTACAATGTGTACTCAGTCCTTGATCTTTAAAGGTGCTCTACATTTATGTTTTGCGGTCTCAGAAAGGGCTAGCTAGATACCATCTTGTTATATCATAGCATGATTGTTTTGAGAAGGTGTTGTCATCCGAGATTTATTATTATTGCTCGCTAGTTGATTATGCCATTGATATGAGTAAACATGAGACCTAACTGTTATTGTGAATATGGTTAGTTCGTAATTTTTGCTACAAACTTGAATGATGTCTTTACATATTTACAACAACAAGAGCAAACAGAGTTTGTAATAGTTTTTCTTTATCACTTTCAGTTTATCAACTGAATTGCTTGAGGACAAGCAAAGGTTTAAGCTTGGGGGAGTTGATACGTCTCCGTCATATCTACTTTTCCAAACACTTTTGCCCTTGTTTTGGACTCTAACTTGCATGATTTGAATGGAACTAACCCAGACTGACGCTGTTTTCAGCAGAATTGCCATGGTGTTATTTTTGTGTAGAAATAAAAGTTCTCGGAATGACCTGAAAATCAAGAGATAATTATTTTGGAATATATAAAAAATACTGGAAGAAGAATCAACGTCAGGGGGCCTCCACCTGTCCACGGGGGTGGGGGCGCGCCCTACCCCCCTTGGCGCTCCCCCTGCCTCGTGGGCCCCCTAACGCTCCACCGACCTCAACCTTGACTCCATATATTCACTTTCGGGGAGAAAAAAACTAGGGAGAAGGATTCATCATGTTTTACGATACGGAGCCACCGCCAAGCCCTAAACTCTCTCGGGGGGGCTAGTCTGGAGTCTGTTCGGGGCTCCGGAGAGGGGAATCCATCGCCATCATCAACCATCCTCGATCACCAATTTCATGATGCTCACCGTCGTGCATGAGTAATTCCATCGTAGGCTTGCTGGACGGTGATGGGTTGGATGAGATTTATCATGTAATCGAGTTAGTTTTGTTTGCGTTTGATCCCTAGTATCCACTATGTTCTGAGATTAATTTTTCTATGACTTTTCTATGCTTAATGCTTGTCACTAGGGCCCGAGTGCCATGATTTCAGATCTGAACCTATTATGTTTTCATCAATATAGAGAGTTCTTGATCCTATCTTGCAAGTCTATAGTCACCTACTATGTGTTATGATCCGGCAACCCCGAAGTGACAATAATCAGGACCACTCCCGGTGATGACAGTAGTTTGAGGAGTTCATGTATTCACTATGTGTTAATGCTTTGATCCGGTACTCTATTAAAAGGAGGCCTTAATATCCCTTAGTTTCCAACAGGACCCCGCTGCCACGGGAGGGTAGGACAAAAGATGTCATGCAAGTTCTTTTCCATAAGCATGTATGACTATATTCAGAATACATGCCTACATTACATTGATGAACTGGAGCTAGTTCTGTGTCACCCTAGGTTATGACTGTTACATGATGAACATCATCCAGCACTATTCTCTATCACCGATCCATTGCCTACGAGCTTTCCATATATTGTTCTTCGCCTATTTACTTTTCCGTTGCTATTGTTATCATCACTACAAAACACCAAAAATATTACTTTTGCTACTGTTACCACTACTATCATATTACTTTGCTACTAAATACTTTGCTGCAGATATTAAGTTTCCAGGTGTGGTTGAATTGACAACTCAGCTGCTAATACTTGAGAATATTCTTTGGCTCCCCTTGTGTCGAATCAATAAATTTGGGTTGAATACTCTACCCTCGAAAACTGTTGTGATCCCCTATACTTGTGGGTTATCACTTAAAGTTTGATGACGATTTGTATTTATGAGTTATATGTTTTGGTGACCGAAGTTTGTTCGGAGTATCGAATAAGATCGCGGACATGACGAGGACTCTCGAAATGGTCGAGAGGTAAAGATTGATATATTAGAAGGTAGTATTCAGACACCGGAAGGGTTCCGAAGTGTATCGGGTACATATCGGAGTACCGGAGGGGTTACTGGAACCCCCCGGTGGAAGATATGGGACATATGGGCCATAGGAGGGAGGCTAACCAGCGCACAAGGGGCTGGTGTGCCCCCCACAAGGGAGGAGGCCGAATTGGACTAGGGAAGGGGGCACCACCCTGATTGCTCTTTGACAATAGCGCCAGAAAAGCTCCTGTCTGCTAGGACTACGTCGGTATTTCCCCAAAGAGAAAGGGATGATGCAGCACAGTGACGGTAGGTATTTCCCTCAGTGAAGAAACCAAGGTTATTGAACCAGTAGGAGAACCAAGCAACACAACGTAAACAACGCCTGCACACAGATAACAACACCTCGCAACCCAACGTGTTAAAGGGGTTGTCAATCCCTTTCGGGTAACGATGCCAGAGATTGTAATAGATTGAAATAATAGATCACAAATAAAATAAAGCGCAACAAAGTATTTTTGTATTTTTAGTTTAATAGATGTGAATGAAAATGCAAAGGAAAAGTAGATTGCAAGCAAATATATGAGAAAGAAGACCCGGGGGCCGTAGGTTTCACTAGTGGCTTCCCTCGAGAAAGATAGCAAACGGTGGGTAAACAAATTACTGTTGGGAAATTGATAGAACCTCAAATAATTATGATGATATCCACGCAACGATCATTACATAGGCATCACGTCCAAGATTAGTAGACCGACTCCTGCGTGCATCTACTACTATTACTCCACACATCGACCGCTATCCAGCATTCATCTAGTGTATTAAGTTCATGGAAAAACGGAGTAATGCAATAAGAACGATGACATGATGTAGACAAGATCCGTTTCTCTATTGCGTAGATATAGATCCCATCTTTTTATCCTTAGTAGCAACGATACATATGTGTCGGTTCCCTTTCTGTCATTGGGATCAAGCACCGTAAGATCGAACCCACTACCGGGCACCTCTTCCCATTGCAACATAAATAGATCAAGTTGGCCAAACAAAACCCAAATATCGGAGAAGAAACACGAGGCTATAAGAGATCATGCATATATGAGATCAAAGAAACTCAAATAACTTTCATGGATATAAAAAGATGTGACTGATCATGAACTCAAAGTTCATCAGATCCCAACAAACACATCACAAAAAGAGTTACATCGTATGGATCTCCAAGAGACCATTGTATTAAGAATTCAGCGAGAGAGAGAGAGAGCCATCTAGCTACGAACTACGGACCGAAGGTCTACAAAGAACTACTCACGCATCATCGGAGAGGCACCAATTGAGGTGGTGAACCCCATCCGAGATGGTGTCTAGATTGGATCTGGTGGTTCTGGACTCTGCGGCGGCTGGATGTGAAAAGCGCTTTTCTCAATGGCAAGATTGACGAAGAAGTGTATGTTGCACAACCGCCTGGCTTTGAAGATCCAAAACATCCTGATATGGTGTACAAGCTCAACAAGGCACTGTATGGCCTCAAACAAGCCCCTAGGGCTTGGTATGACACACTCAAATACTTCCTGAAGAGCAAAGGCTTCAAACCTAGTTCCCTCGACCCCACTCTCTTCATGAAGACATATGATGGCGAACTGTTTGTGTGCCAAATATATGTGGATGACATTATCTTCGGCTACACCAATCAGAAATACACTGATGAGTTTGGATATATGATGCAAGAACAATATCAGATGTCCATGATGGGAGAGCTGAAGTTCTTCCTTGGTCTTCAAATACGTCAGCAACACAACGGCATCTTTATATCTCAAGAGAAATACCTCAAAGATTGCCCAAAGAAATTTGGAATGCAAGATTGCAAAGGCTACACGATGCCAATGCCAGCCAAACATCATCTGGGTCCCGATGACAATGGTAAAGAGTTCGATCAAAAGGTATATCCCTCCATGATTGGTTCCTTGATTTATTTATGTGCATCTAGGCCAGATATCATGCTTAGTGTTTCCATGTGTGCCCGGTTCCAAGCGGCACCAAAGGAATCGCATCACTTAGCTGTGAAGTGAATTCTCAGATATTTGGCTCACACCCCAACACTAGGATTATGGTATCCAAAGGGCTCAGAGTTTGATCTAGTTGGATTCTCGGATGCTGATTATGCTGGTGACAAGGTGGATCGCAAGTCTACATTAGGCACATGTCATTTTTTGGGACGATCACTTGTATGTTGGTCTTCAAAGAAGCAGAACTGTGTATCTCTCTCCACTACTGAATCTGAATACATTGCTCCTGAATCTTGCTGCGCTCAGCTTCTATGGATGAAGCAAACACTCAAAGACTATGGCATTCACCTGAAGCAAGTGCCACTCTACTGCGACAACGAAAGCGCCATCAAGATTGCCAACAACCCAGTTCAGCACTCGAAGACAAAGCACATTGAAATTCGTCATCACTTTCTCAGAGATCATGTTGTGAAGGAAGATATTGATACCATACACGTCAACACTGAAGAGCAATTGGCAGATATCTTCACCAAGCCCTTGGATGAGAAGAGGTTTTGCAAGTTACGGTGTGAGCTAAATATCTTGGAATCCTCAAATGTCCTGTGATCAGGCACACATCCTAACACTTATGCATGTTGATGACTTAGATGTGCAACACACGAAGTAAAGTATATCTTCAATAAATGAAGACTTACATTCTGAGTGTGAATACATTAATGTGGAATTTGACTTCGGAGCGCCACAATAATTGTGCGTCGTGTCTGAGTCTAATACTTCCTATACGGCGGGTAACGCCACCACCAAATTCTTCGGTTGAAGTGTTTTACCCATGGAGTTACATTTTCTATGTCTTCACATTTGGTTTGTCTTCATTTTCAACTTGTCTTAATGATTATCTTCACTATGTTGATATGATTGTCTTCTTGTATATACTGATTTGGTTTGGTTTCTGTCCTCTACAGCATTCACTTATAGCTATGGCTTCTTGATGAATCTTTTGAACTAAGTGAATGTGATCGGACCCTAACCCCTCTATGCTTCTTTCCTAAGTCTATCTATCCAAATCATATGCATTCTATTGACACTGTCAAATGTCTTCTCTGCATCCATGTCAGCAGAAGACATGGAGACAGACATTAATCCGTTTTCAATGCTAAATCCTTTCACCTGAAACCCGGAGAAGTGGGAATGACCACCCGACAATTCAGGCGTGCGTGGGAACGTGGAACAACCTCCAATGTGTTGCATGATAGCCACGTGTCCCTCAGATGTGAATCGCCAGGGGCACTTGTGTAATAACTATGTGCCGTCCCTATCCCTATAAATACACACCCCACCACAGACATTTTCCTTTCTTCCACTCTCGCACAAACCCTAGCGCCACCGCTAGCCCTCGACGATGCCGGTGACGAAGCGCTTAGCTGCCGCGACCTCACCGACGCCGTCTTCACGCCGGCCGCGGACATCTTCTTCTTCGTCGTCGCCATAGGTGTCCTCCGTCGCCAAGTTAGGGCACAGACAATCGAACTGCTCGGCCTCCTCTCCCACTTCGTCTAGCAGTTCTTCATGTGGTAAATAAAACTTCCTTTTATGGCCCCCTTTGAACCTATAGATTATCACTTTCTACCACAAGAAGTTTCTATGCACACAAGTTGGATCTATTTCATACTGCATCTCATAATATGCCTAGTATGTTCACTTATGCTTCACAAAGAAGTTAGATTCCTCACTTGCACTTATTCATGGATTCGTACAAGTCTGGAACCAACTCTCTATCTATGAGTGAATGTCTTCGCACTATGAGGTCATTGTCTTCTAAACTGATTTATCTTCAAAATCTTCTGAGAATGCATATGACCTCTTCCCCTTCCCTCGCACCTTAATGCTGTCATAGGTACATGTCCGTGGGAGAATCCCTTGGTTCTCATAGTCTGCATTCGTTTGCAGAATTCTTACAACATCACATTAACTCTCCCGAAGCCAGTTCCTCTTTGACCAGAAAGCGGAAGCCTTTGAAGCCTTTAAACGTGTTGAAGCCCTTCAGTTTAAGCTTCATGGCACCAGAGAAACCTACAAGAAAGGGTGGCAGACAGCGTCGTGGCAACACCTCAAGAGATTTGCCTCCTGACCTCTATGAGTTGTACAAGACAGATCCAGAGGAGGACTACAATCAGCGAAAAACTCAAATCCAATGGATTCGAAGATATTGGGCGGAACAGTGGTTCAAGTATAGGTTCGTGACCCAGGAGTATGCTGAGAAGAATGCCATCAAACGACCATGGGGAGACATTCTATACAGAATTCTTCAACCCAAGTCTAGAGCTGAAGCCATTGAACAAGGCTTCTATCCTTGCATGGTCCGTGGACCGCAGCCTGCGGATGCAGACCCATCTTCATTACTGTGGTGCCGCGATGATAATCTGTTCAAGCGCAACCTTCAGTTTGCCAGGAACTCGGCCAAAGAGAACAAGAAGTCACATGGCTTAGACTTCAATCCAGGCCCCTCTGCTCCTCGTGCTGATGGCACACGTGAAGCTGAACCCAATCTTGTTGGGCCCTTCTACAACCTGGAAGGTCTCATCACTCATATCATGGTTCAAGGGACAGCCGTGGATGAGCCTGCAGATGACGCTGAATCTGATGAAGCGCCTGCACCGCCGAAGCCAAAGAAACTGAAGAAGCCTAAAGCTTCAAAGCCTGCTCCTGCCCCAAAGGTCTTACAGGCGAAGCCTCTAGCCACTGCACCTCCTGAACACAGTGTGCAGTCTGAAGATTTGTCACGCATCTCCAAGCCCTCGAGAGTGAAGATGCGCTTGCAACCCACCAGCCAAGAACTGACTGCTGCTATTCTGCGCAATGACGCCATTGATTTGTCCAGCGATGAAGATCTTGCAGATGACGCTCTTGAGCAACTGATTAAGAGCAAGGAAGAAGCAGAAATCTTCAATGATTTGCCTCTCTTTGACGTGGCAATCCTCCACAACTTCATTGATGAGTGGTTTGAAACCCCCAATCTCAGCTTTGATGATCTGCAACTTCCAATTGGCCTCAGCATCGCTTTCACTGGCGCCATTGCTTCTGAGCTAGCTCTAGCTCAGCGCATCGTTGAACTGAAGCAAAATATCGACTATAAGAAAGCTCAGTTCAAGAAGCACATGGCCAAGCTCAGCGTGCAAGATGTGAAAAACTTCAAGATTATGCTGCACGAGCTCAAGGAAGCCTTTCTCAAGAAACGTGAAGAAGCTAAAGGGTCTCGTGAGCGCATGAAGAGTCTGGCTGACAAGTGCGTGCAAGCCTACAATGAAGCTGAGAAGCGCAAGGCTCTTGGGCGTCCTGGTATCGACCACAGAATGGCGGCCAAGCCAAAGAAGAAGAAGCCAGCTGTGGCCGAACCTGAAGCAACAAGGTAGGAAGCACATCCCATTGTCTTCCCTGCCAGTATGACAGGTTTGAAGCCTAAGGTCCCCACAGTGGCTTCAGAACTAAAGAAGACAAGGGCTGCCGAGGCTGAAGCCAGAAAGAGGAAAAATCCTGAAGCTTCTGATGCCGCTCCCTCCAAGAAGAAGCGCAAAACCAAGAAAGATCGGGCTGCTCCCACAGAGCCCCTTGTTGTCGAGCCCATCTCGGTTGCTCGTCCTACCTCTTCGCATCAAGAACGACGGATGATAGTTCATGAGCCTGCTTCCACAGAGGCTCCTGAAGCTGAAGACATTCCAGCAGTTGACCCCACCGCTGCTGAAGACATTGGTCACCATGACAATGTTGAAGATGATGAAGTCCTTCCTCAGATCGAGCACCAATTGGTATCATCGCCTGTGCTCACGCACAGCGAACTCATCAGCATTGATCGTCCTCTGACGCCAATTGATCAGGATGCATCGTGGGCTGATCACCCACAGAGACAAGAAACTCCAAGCTCTCCCCAACCGCAAGCTACCCCAACAGTGCAAACTGATGATGACTTTGAGGCCCCGCACGCTCCATCTCCACAAGCATCGCCCGCATTACGCAGGCTTCGCAAAGGACCAAGGCCCCAAGTCACGCCCACAATGCACGTGTGTGAATCTGAAGCCAAAATGGCTGAAGATGTTTCGGCTGCATCAGCCGATGAAGAAGAAGATGAAGAAGAAGCCCCAAGAGTTTCAAGAGTTGCTACACCCCCGTCTCACCAAGATGTTGTTCTCGAGGAGAACGTGACCGACCCTCCAGCTTCTGAAGTGGAGGTTAACAACCCTGAAGTAGCCACAAACATCACTACTTATGCCAATGACGTTGTCATGGTTGACGCCAATACGGCACCGGAAGCCAATACGGCGCCAGAAGCCAATGAGGCACTAGAAGTCAATGCTGCAACACCTGAAGTCAATGCTGCAGCACCTGAGGTCCAAGTACCTGAAGTGCATGTGGCCCCTGAAGCCCATGAAGACAATGCCAATGCCCCTGTTCCCCCTCCAAGACCTCACACAATGGAGCTGGCATTTGATCATGGTCAGCCAGTTATGGTTCGATGGCCCATTCTGACTCCTCCGCCTGCTGCTGGTCCATAGTTTGAGTACCACGTCGAGCACAGGCCTCAAGTTCAAAAGCCTAAGCCAAGACTTCCACGATTCCCAGGCACTGCCACTTCACCTGGGGTCTTCAATGCAAATGGCTTCTGGCACATAATACCTTCTTCAACAGCTCCAAGAACCCCTATACAAGACCGCGCATTTCCTCAGATCGGTTCTGGAGCTATCAGCAGCGCAGCTACTATTCCTGTGTCCTATACAATCAAGGGCGCATATTTCCACATATGCGCCTCGACTCTGAAGCTATAGCTGGTCTGCCCTGCCTCGAAGAAGCATTGGACTATTTCCGAGACGCTGGTCTGCTACAGTTCGTCACTGACAAGGAGCACTGGAACGAAGAATTACTGCTTCAATTCTATGCCACTCTTCATATTCGAGGCTACAACAGGGATCCGAAGACTTGGGTCCTTGAGTGGATGACAGGCAATGTCCATCATGAAGCTAAAGCTCTTGATATCATTGAGCTCATAGGCCTGCCCACTCCTGGTGAATACTATGAACCAGGTTGTCAACAACATCAAAATGCCTTGGAAAGCATCTTTCAGAAGCCAGAACCCAACATGAGTCAAATGCTGAGCATGATGAAGCCTCTACCTCATGACGCTGAATACCCATCTGAGTTCTTTGTTGAAGACCTAGAGTACCTGCCTCGCACCATTTACCACATCATCAGGAAGACTCTATGGCATGTCAAAGGACACTCATCTGCAGCGAAGCTTGAAGGAGCAATGAAGACTTTGGTTTTCTATATCTTCAATGGCATCAGCTTCAATGCTCAAGACTTCTTCATCAGGCAGTTGGCTGCGTCTGGCTCTGACATCTTTGGGTTGAAATTCTATGCTCCATGGGTCATGCGTTTGATAAAGCGTCACTCAGCTTTCAACTATCAGCCGTCTGCGTGCAATCATCTTATATTCTTGCCCGAGGTTGATCTGTCAGTTGAAGCCATTTACCCAGAGCCTGCTAAGGATCCCATTTATCTTCAAAGCTTCACCAAAGCTTCACCCAGCCCATTGAAGGGATTCCAGCCGTTTCTCGTGTTTATCCTCTAGCTGGGAACACACGTGTCCCTCGTGCTCAAACTGATGTCACTGGTAGCACCATTGCACAAAGGCCTCAAAGACGATCTCGTGTCCTCAATGACCGAGAGCTTCTCGTCGCGCTGCATCAGAAACAGGACAAACATCACGACTGGCTTAAGCGTCAGATGCAAAGCCTCTTGGTGGATGTCAACAGCATTCACAATCTTGCCACCAAGAATGCCTTTATCACTCATGAAACATGTCGGAGGTCGTGGAAGAGTTTGACCCTACTGAGTGCTGAAGCTGATCTGCACGATGATGGCTTCACCGAACACTTCAAGTTTGACTCAACTCCTCCCAGAAATGCTCACTTGCGTCGGACTCCCTCACTTGAAGACTCTGAATACTCATCCTCGGCTGCGACCGTAAATGCCAGAGTCATCGATGACCAAGATGATGCAACTTCACCTCCTCCACCTTCAGCGCGAATCAACTCTGCACCAAGTTCATTTGCACCGCCAACCAACACCGACGACCCTGCTCCTTCACCAACTCCTCAAGGGAACAAGTAGGTGTTCTATGTCTTCAAACCTTTTTGGTCCTTACTGACGAAAGGGGGAGAAGCATATGAGTTTGATAGTCTTCAAGCGGGTCCATATGGGCGGTGGTTTTATATTTTGCCTAGTGTTTACAACTCTCGCTTTCTGATACATTTGGTTCTTTGAGTTGTAACACTTAAACTAGATGGCCGTCTGTTACTTATTTGCTATTCTGTGATGCGATGATAAATTCCGCATGTGCGATGATAACTTCCGCACTTAGGACATTCTGCAGACGTCCATTTTTCATTATGCATGTCATTATCTTCACATACTTTTCATGCATGATGAATTGTCATCATAAGTTGAAGAGGATCTCCACAAGTACAACCTGCCATGTGCATTTGCATACCAAAAGCAAATTACTTATATGCACATCTTCAGGGGGAGCCTTTGCCACTTATGAAGACAATCCCCTATCCTTTACAATTTCACATATTTTATTCCCTGTTGAAAACTTCAACTAGTTTGTCATCAATCACCAAAAAGGGGGAGATTGTAAGTGCATCTAGTGCCACCCCTAGTTGGTTTTGGAGTATTGATGACAAACCTAGTTGAGGGACTAATGTGTTTGTGAGAATTGTAGGATAACACAGGTAGAAGTCCCTCATTGATTCGGTTTTCCTACCAGAGATGACCCCTAAAAATGTATGAAGACATTGAAGTCAAAGGTGGTATGTGAAGACATTCACATTGAAGACAATGACAAGAGAAGACATCGCGTGAAGACTATGGAGCGCGAAGACTTAGGAGTTTCGTCGTTCTGTGTTTTTCTTTGTTGAGTCATAGGAACCACCGCACTGTTAAGTGGGGTCCAAGTGAACCAGTCAGAATGACTAAAGTGATGCTTAACCAAAATCCTATGTCTTCGAGTGAAGACTATGAGAGCAAATCTTTTCCAGAGTTGGATAAGTCAGCTTTGCTTGTAGCCCAAGTAAAGTTGTCGTGTGTGTTTGAAATCTGACCGTTGGAACACGTGTAAGTTCCTTAGTGACCGAGGGTCATTTCGGACAAATCAGGTTGGGTTGCCTAGTGGTTATAAATAGCCCACCCCTACAACCATAAACGGTTGGCTGCTCAGAGTTAGTGTACGGCTTTTGTTGTTTGAGAGCAACCCACCTCGAAGCCTTTGAGAGAGAATTCCTTGCGAGGATAAAGCCCTAACCACCCAGAGCCAAAGAGAGTTAGGCATCACTGAATTCTTCCTATCTGTGTGATCTGAAGACTTATTACACTTGAGGACTGTGAAGCCTCTAGCCGGTTAGGCGTCACGTTTTGAGCATCCAAGAGTCATTGTGGATCGCCGGCGAACGAAGTCTGTGAAGGTTTGGAAGTCTACCTTGAAGACTTACCAGAGTGATTGGGCAAGGACTGGGTGTCCTTAGCTCAAGGGGAATAAGGTGAAGATGCGGTCTTCTGAGTTGAATCTCAGCCTCCCTAACCAGACGTACAGTTGTCACAGCAACTGGAACTGGTCCAACAAATCATTGTCTTCAACGAGTCACTGGTTTCATCCTTCCCACTCCTTTACTTATTGTTGGCCCTAGTGAAGTCATTGCCTGATTGCATTATCTTTTGTGTTCATTGAGTGACTGCTTGTTCTGATTGGCTTCACAATATCTTCCTACCTGATCTTTACTGCCTAGCTGCTATTAGTCATTGTGCTTTCACTTCATTGAATACTTGACTATGGTTTGCCTAGTGTAGTCTACCTTCTGCTGCCTGGTAATAGGTTTATTTCTATCGTTTGTCTTTGAAACTTCCATGTTTTGAAGACTTTCATAAAAATCGCCTATTCACCCCCCTCTAGTCGATTACTAGCACTTCCAGTACTTGTTGGGTTGGCGTATTTCGAGATTAGGATTTGTCACTCCGATTGTCGGAGAGGTATCTCTGGGCCCTCTCGGTAATGCACATCACTTAAGCCTTGCAAGCATTGCAACTAATGAGTTAGTTGCGGGATGATGTATTACGGAACGAGTAAAGAGACTTGCCGGTAACGAGATTGAACTAAGTATTGAGATACCGACGATCGAATCTTGGGCAAGTAACATACCGATGACAAAGGGAACAACGTATGTTGTTATGCGGTCTGACCGATAAAAGATCTTCGTAGAATATGTAGGAACCAATATGAGCATCCAGGTTCCGCTATTGGTTATTGACCGGAGACGTGTCTTGGTCATGTCTACATAGTTCTCAAACCCGTAGGGTCCGCACGCTTAACGTTTCGATGACAGTTATATTATGAGTTTATATGTTTTGATGTACCGGAGGATGTTTGGAGTCCCGGATGTGATCATGGACATGATGAGGAGTCTCAAAATGGTCGAGACATGAAGATTGATATATTGGAAGCCTATGTTTGGATATCAGAAGTGTTCCAGGTGAAATTGGGATTTTACCGGAGTACCGGGAGGTTACCGGAACCCCCAGGGGACTAAATGGGCCTTAGTGGGCCTAGGTGGAAGAGAGGAGAGGCGGCTAGGGATGGGCCGCGCGCCCCTCCCCCTAGTCCGAATAGGACAAGGAGAGGGGGTGACGCCCCCCTTCCTTCTTCTCCTCCACTCTTTCCCCCTCCCAAGTCCTAATCCAACTAGGAAAGGGGGGAGCCCTACTCCCGGTGGGAGTAGGACTCCTCCTGGCGCGTCTCCTCCCTGGCCAGCCGCACCCCCCTTGCTCCTTTATATACGGGGGCAAGGGGGCACCCCATAGACACAACAATTGATCGTTTGATCTTTTAGCCGTGTGCGGTGGCCCCCTCCACCATAGTCCACCTCGATATTGTTGTAGCGGTGCTTAGGCGAAGCCCTGCGTTAGTAGAACATCAACATCGTCACCACGCCATCATCCTGACGGAACTCTCCCTCAGCACTTGGCTGGATCGGAGTTCGAGGGACGTCATCGGGCTGAACGTGTGCTGAACTCGGAGGTGCCGTACGTTCGGTACTTGATCGGTCGGATCATGAAGACGTACGACTACATCAAGCGCATTGTGCTAATGCTTCCGCTTTCGGTCTACGAGGGTACGTGGACAACACTCTCCCCTCTCATTGCTGTGCATCACCATGATCTTGCGTGTGCGTAGGAATTTTTTTGAAATTACTACGTTCCCCAACAATGGCATCAGAGCCATGTTTTATGCATAGATGTCATATGCACGAGTAGAACACAAGTGAGTTGTGGGCGATATAAGTCATACTGCTTACCAGCATGTCACACTTTGGTTCGGCGGTATTGTTGGATGAAGCGGCCCGGACCGACATTACGCGTACGCTTACGCGAGACTGGTTCTACCGACGTGCTTTGCACACAGGTGGCTGGCGGGTGTCAGTTTCTCCAACTTTAGTTGAACCAAGTGTGGCTACGCCCGGTCCTTGCGAAGGTTAAAACAGCACCAACTTGACAAACTATCGTTGTGGTTTTGATGCGTAGGTAAGAACGGTTCTTGCTAAGCCCGTAGCAGCCACGTAAAACTTGCAACAACAAAGTAGAGGACGTCTAACTTGTTTTTGCAGGGCATGTTGTGATGTGATATGGTCAAGACATGATGCTAAATTTTATTGTATGAGATGATCATGTTTTGTAACCGAGTTATCGGCAACTGGCAGGAGCCATATGGTTGTCGCTTTATTGTATGCAATGCAATCGCCCTGTAATGCTTTACTTTATCACTAAGCGGTAGCGATAGTCGTGGAAGCATAAGATTGGCAAGACGACAACGATGCTACGATGGAGATCAAGGTGTCGCGTCGGTGACGATGGTGATCATGACGGTGCTTCGGAGATGGAGATCACAAGCACAAGATAATCATGGCCATATCATATCACTTATATTGATTGCATGTGATGTTTATCTTTTATGCATCTTATCTTGCTTTGATTGACGGTAGCATTATAAGATGATCTCTCACTAAATTTCAAGATAAAAAGTGTTCACCCTGAGTATGCACCATTGCCAAAGTTCATCGTGCCCAGACACCACGTGATGATCGGGTGTGATAAGCTCTACGTCCATCTACAACGGGTGCAAGCCAGTTTTGCACACGCAGAATACTCAGGTTAAACTTGACGAGCCTAGCATATGAAGATATGGCCTCGGAACACTGAGACCGAAAGGTCGAGCGTGAATCATATAGTAGATATGATCAACATAGTGATGTTCACCATTGAAAACTACTCCATTTCACGTGATGATCGGTTATGGTTTAGTTGATTTGGATCACGTGATCACTTAGAAGATTAGAGGGATGTCTTTCTAAGTGGGAGTTCTTAAGTAATATGATTAATTGAACTTAAATTTATCATGAACTTAGTACCTGATAGTATCTTGCTTGTCTATGTTTGATTGTAGATAGATGGCCCGTGATGTTATTCCGTTGAATTTTAATGCGTTCCTTGAGAAAGCAAAGTTGAAAGATGATGGTAGCAATTACACGGACTGGGTCCGTAACTTGAGGATTATCCTCATTGCTGCACAGAAGAGTTACGTCCTGGAAGCACCGCTAGGTGTACCATCTGCGCCAGCAACTGCAGACATTGTGAATGCCTGGCAGTCGTGTGTTGATGACTACTCGATAGTTCAGTGTGCCATGCTTTACGGCTTAGAACCGGGACTTCAACGACGTTTTGAACGTCATGGAGCATATGAGATGTTCTAGGAGTTGAAGTTAATATTTCAAAGGAATGCCCGGATTGAGAGATATGAAGTCTCCAATAAGTTCTATAGCTGCAAGATGGAGGAGAATAGTTCTGTCAGTGAGCATATACTCAAGATGTCTGGGTACTGCAATCACTTGATTCAACTGGAGTTAATCTTCCGGATGATAGCGTCATTGACAGAATTCTCCAATCACTTCCACCAAGCAACAAGAGCTTCGTGATGAACTATAATATGCAAGGGATGGATAAGTCAATTCCCAAGCTCTTCGCAATTCTAAAGGCTGCGGAGGTAGAAATCAAGAAGGAGCATCAAGTGTTGATGGTCAGTGTCGGTGTCAAAACCGGCGGATCTCGGGTAGGGGGCCCGAACTATGCGTCTAAGGTGGATGGTAACAGGAGGCAAGGGACACGATGTTTTACCCAGGTTCGGGCCCTCTTGATGGAGGTAAAACCCTACGTCCTGCTTGATTATTCTTGATAATATGTGTAGTACAAGAGTTGATCTACCACGAGATCGGAGAGGCTAAACCCTAGAAGCTAGCCTATGGTATGATTGTATGTTGTCCTGCGGACTAAAACCCTCCGGTTTATATAGACACCGGAGGGGGCTAGGGTTACACAAGGTCAGTTACAAAGGAGGAGATATACATATCCGTATTGCCTAGCTTGCCTTCCACGCCAAGTAGAGTCCCATCCGCATACGGGACGAAGTCTTCAATCTTGTATCTTCATAGTCCAACAGTCCAGCCATAGGATATAGTCGGGCTGTCCGGATACCCCCTAATCCAGGACTCCCTCAGTAGCCCCTGAACCAGGCTTCAATGACTATGACTCCGACGCACAGTGTTTGTCTTCGGCATTGCAAGGCGGGTTCCTCCTTCGAATACACCACAGAAGAGTTTGAATACGAGGATAGTGTCCGACCCAGCAAAATAAGTCCCACATACCACCGTCGAGAGAATAATATTTCCACAAATCCAATCTGCGACACGTTTTGGCGGCATGACATCATACCATGGTCCGGTAATTATTCGAACCGTTTTTCTTTAACCAGCCCTGTTGGGGATATAACTATTTATGTAAGCCGCCCAGGAGGGGCCGGGTTATGCAAAGAGAGGCCCATCTAAAGCCCTAGACCAAGACATGAAGATGGCGGTTCAGTAAAGGGTCTAAAGGCCCACGGGCGATTTATGGCCCATGGTGAAAAACCGCCATGAGGACGTGACTTGTATTGTAAGGTAGAACTAACTAGTCACCGAGCCGGACACTGTTTATGAGTCGGCCGGGACTCTATAAGCCGTAGGGCGTCGACCCGTGTATATAAGGGGACGACCCGCTGGCGGCTTAGGAAAGAAGAAACAACTGATCGAGAGCCAGGCATAGCGTATCTCGCTCCCTGGTCATCGAAACCTCAAGCAATTCCAACCCAACTAGACGTAGGCCTTCCTTCACCGTAAGGGGCTGAACTAGTATAAACCTCGCATGTCCTTGTCCCGATTAACCCCTTTAAGCTTCCTAGTTGCGATGGCTCCACGACTAAGTCCTTGCAAAAGGACATCTGCCATGACAATTCCACGACAGTTGGCGCCCACCGTGGGGCTAGCGCACGGTGGATTGAATTCTTGAAGGGCAGCTTCGAAGGGCTCAAGGGATACGCAGTTGGCCGGATGACCAAGAGTCGTCGCGGCAAGATCTACATCAACGACGAAGGCTGGGGCCCCGACGCCGGCTCAATTGAGTACGGGTACCGGATCCCCTTTGGCGGAATTCACGTCTTCATCGGCCGGATTGGTGAGCCGGGCCCTGAGCCGGACAGCTGCACCGACCTCGTCGAGACGGCTCAGCGTGCGAAACCTGCCCGAGCTCAACCCGTCGTGAAGCGTGCCTTTGTGGGTTGCATCCATGGAGGTGAACTTTCTGAAGGATCTGAAGGTGATGGTGAGCCGGCCGTCCTCTCTGACGGTGATTCGTCTGCCGGCTCAACAGATCCGCTGTATCAAATTCAAGATGGTGTGCTTGGGGGCTTTTCCGATGGCAGCACTATTCAGGACCCCTCAGAGTCGCCAAACTGGGCAGGAGTCTTCATGGCCGGTACTCAACCCGGTCAAAATTCTACGGCCTCAGCAGCGATAACGTCCGGGTTAGGAGCAGCCGGGGCAGGAGGCCCTGTGCGCTCACCGGCTCAGGTGCTGATGGATCTCATGGATAAACTTACGGCCTTGCTAACTACTACAGTCGTCCCGGCGAACCAATCTGAGCATGAGGTAGAGGTGGCACAGGTTCGCGATGAGATCGCCCGGGCCAAGGAAACCTTAGCAGCTGAAGATACTAGATTAGCCACAGAGCGGGCGGCTTTGGACGTACGGGCGCAACAACTTCAGGCAGAGGCCTTTCAGCTCACGTTGAGCTTGAACGCATCTAATGAGGTAATGAGGAGGAGACATCAGAAAACTCAGTCCCGTTTACCTCAGATTTATGATCCTCGGAATCTCTTTGCTACACCCGGGCCGGCCCAAGTAACCCGCCAGGTGCAAATCAGTTTATGACATCCGGAGCGGGAGGCCCAGTGACGGCACCTCTTCACGGCAATATGGCACCGCCCCATTACGTACCAATACCATAGGGTCACTTCTCCAACCCCATGGAGAACTTAATCGCAGAATTAGCACGTTTGGTGGCTCTCCCAGTAGATGGTGATGATCCGACAGCAGTGGAAACCCGGAGGATCAGGGAACTTGTCCAAACAGCCCTGGCTCAGCAAGAGACCTATTCCTACAGCCGGGACAGGATTCACTCAACTCCTCCGATCTGGTTAGCTCCGCCTCGTCAAAACCGGAGCCCGAGTTATAGTAGACACATGGAGTCAGAGGCCTTGTCAAGTAGCGCTCAACGCCGGAACCAGCCCGGCGGGTATAACCCGGTTCAGGATCGGATACGTCAGGAGGACGAGCAGACGGCTCAGCTAGCAGCCCAACAGGACTCACCGGCTTACCCGATGACTTCCGTTGAGGCGGGTATTGCTACTAGAACCGGAGGAGTTCCTTGTCTGGTACCGGCTCTACGTAATGTACGTCTGCCCAAGGATTTCAAGGGACCTCGAAAGGTGCCGAATTATACGGCCGATTTATAGCCTGGGGCATGGATTGAAAGTTACGAGATGGCCATGGAGCTACTGGAAGTTAGTGATGAAGCGATGGCTAAATACTTCACCATGATGTTGGACGGAACGGCCCGTTCTTGGTTAAAGGGTTTGCCACCCAATTCCATTAGTTCATGGGCAGAGCTAAAGGCCCGTTTCATCCAGAACTTCAAGGACACTTGCAAGCAGTCTATGTCGATTGTGGACCTGACAAATTGTAAGCTGGAGGAAGGTGAATCTACGACTCATTGGGTGCGCCGGGTCAAAGATATAATACATTCGTCTGACAAGATGGATGCCGGCTCAGCAGTTCTCATGCTAGAGAAGAATTGCCGCTTTGAGCCTCTGAGACAGAAACTGGGGCGCCTTAAGCGTGATTGCAACGATATGGGGACGCTGATGGCGACGTTAGTCAAGTATGCCGATTCTGATAGTACCAAGGATCCCGCGTATGATGAGGAAAAGACAGGGAAGGGAAAGAAGAACGGTAATGGAAAGGGTCAGCAGCATAACCCAGCGAGTCAAGGAGGCAATAAGCGTAAGGCGGACAGTAACCCGGAATTTGTGGCCAATGCACAGGGTAACAATCAGAAGCGCAAAGGAAAGCCACCCCCTCGGTTTGGCGGATCAGGTCTGTCTCTTCAGCAACTACTCAATGAGCCCTGCCTAAAACACGGCACCCGGGAACGACCAGCGACTCATTTATGGAAGGATTGCGCAATCATGAAGGCTTTCAAGAGTTCTAATATGTTTGATGGCAATCAAGCCCCAGGCGGCGGCTCAGGAGCTGGCGGCTTTCATGGCCCAGGCGGCGGTTCAGGATCCGGTTTTCAGGGAAGCCAGGGTGGTTATAATCAACAGCAGTCTGGTCAAGGAGGTCAGCAACAGCAGCAGTCGGGTTATCAGAGCCATCCAAAACAGCTAAACAGTGGACAGTATCACGTCTTCACCACAAGTTTGTGTAAACGTGATCAGAAAGTTTATAGGAGGGCGGTGAATTCTGTTGAGCCAGCAGTCCCTCGTTACTTGAGGTGGTCAGAACAGCCTATTGTCTGGAGCAGGGAGGATCACCCTCCTCGGGTTGATAACCCGGGTCAACTGGCCCTGGTAGTGGCACCGCAGGTTGGTGGTTATAAATTTACTAAGGTGCTCATGGATGGAGGTAGCAGCATCAACATCCTCTATTACGAGACCTTTCGGCGCATGGGCTTAACTGACAAGAATTTAAAGACTTCCAACACCGTTTTCCATGGAGTGGTTCCTGGTAAGTCGGCGTATCCTGTGGGTAAGATTTAGCTAAAGGTGGCCTTTGGAGACGAGCATGATTCTAGGGCGGAAAAGTTAACTTTTGAAGTGGTAAAAATCAAAAGTCCGTATCACGCTTTGTTCGGGCGGCCAGCTTATGCCAAGTTTATGGCACGGCCGTGTTATGTTTATTTACAGCTCAAGATGTCGGGTTACAAGGGTACCATCACTATGCATGGAAGCCGAAAGGTGGCCTTGGAATGCGAAGAAGGCGATGCGGCTTATGCCGAGTCTGTCTATGCAGCAGAGGAGCTCAAATTTTATCAAGATAACATTGACCCAGCGGATATGACCTCCCTCAAGAAGCCAACTACGGAGCATGACCCGGCCATAAAGTTTAAATCGGCTGCAGAGACTAAGCTTGTTGATTTTACTCCGGGTGATTCGTCTAAGCAATTCAGCATCAGTGCCAACTTGGATCCTAAATAGGAAAGCGCGCTCATCGAGTTCATCCGTGAGAACCGGGACATCTTTGCATGGAAGCCTTCTGACATGCCGGGTGTACCGAGAGGACTCGCTGAGCTCACTCTTAATATTGATCCGAAGTATAAGCCAGTCAGGCAGTTTCTGCGACGATTCAATGAAGAACGACGAAAAGCTATAGGAGAAGAGGTCGCCCGGCTCTTGGCGGCTGGGTTCATTGTCGAAGTTTTTCACCCGGAGTGGTTGGCTAACCCGGTGCTCGTGCTCAAGAAAAATGGCACCTGGCGGATGTGTGTGGATTACATGGACTTAAATAAGGCTTGTCCGGCTGATCCTTTCGCTCTCCCCCGTATTGATCAAATCATTGATGCTACGGCGGGTTGTGCGTGTTTGAGCTTTTTGGATGCTTACTATGGTTATCATCAGATCAAGATGGCAGTTAAGGACCAGGAGAAGACGGCTTTCATCACTCCGTTTGGAGCCTTCTGCTATGTGTCTATGCCTTTTGGGCTCAAGAGTGCCCAGGCGACTTATCAACAGTGTGTACAGAATTGTCTCCACAATCAGATTGGGCGCAATGTTCATGCGTATGTGGATGATATAGTGGTGAAATCCAGAGAGGCAGAAACCTTGATATCTGATCTCAGAGAAACCTTCGACAATCTCCGGGTTTACAAAATGATGCTTAACCCGGAGAAGTGTGTATTTGGTGTGCCTGCAGGCAAGCTTTTGGGATTCTTGGTCTCAAACAGGGGCATCGAGGCTAATCCAGAGAAGATTAAGGCAATCACTTCTTTGGCTAAACCGGCATGTATCAATGATGTTCAGCGACTGGCGGGTCGTGTTGCTGCTTTAAGCCGGTTCATAAGCCGGTTAGGTGAGAAGGCCCTACCGCTGTACCAACTGATGAAGAAGGCAGACACCTTTGTCTGGAGTAATGTTGCTAATGCTGCTTTTGAGGATTTGAAGAGGCAGTTATCTGAGCCGCCAGTTCTTGCAGCTCCCATTGACAAAGAGCCTTTGCTGTTATATGTGGCTGCTAATTCACGAGCCATCAGTGTGGCAATTCTGGTAGAGCGCAAGGAGGATGGTAAGGAATATCCGGTTCAATGGCCGGTTTATTATGTCAGTGAGGTACTCATCGAGTCAAAACAAAGATATCCTCATTGGCAGAAACTTGTTTACGGGGTGTTCATGGCAAGCCGGAAGCTGAAGCAATACTTCCAAGGTCACCCTATCACTATGGTGAGTTCTGCCCCCTTGGGAGACATTATTCAGAACAAAGAGGCTACAGGACGAGTCGCCAAGTGGGCCATCGAGCTCGGGCCTCATGGTCTGAAGTACGTACCGCGCACTGCCATTAAGTCTCAAGCTTTGGTGGATTTCATCAACGACTGGACAGAGCTACAGGCACCTGAGGAGAAGCCCGATAACACTTATTGGACTATTCACTTTGATGAGTCTAGACAGTTGGAAGGCTCGGGGGCTGGAGTCGTGTTAACTTCCCCTCGAGGTGACAAATTTTGTTATGTGCTCCGGCTTATGTTTCCTTTTACTAACAATGCAGCTGAGTATGAAGCCTTACTCCATGGTCTCCGGATGGCCAAAGAGATGAACTTGAGCCGGGTAAGATGCTTGGGAGACTCAGACCTTGTGGCTCAACAGGTGTCAGGCAACTGGGACTCTAAAGATCCCCTTATGGCGGCTTACCGTCGTGAAGTCGATGATGTGGTTGGACATTTCAAGGGTTATGTGGTGGAACACATTGATCGAAGGAAGAATGAGGCGGCTGATGCCTTAAGCCGGCTGGGATCTCAGCGTAAGCCGGTGCCACCTAACACCTTTCTTGATGTTTTGAATAATCCTTCTGTTAAGTTACCTACAGAGGAAGATCTGGCAATACCAGACCCGGAGGCACAGCTGGTGGCGGCTCTCCACGTTATCCCGGATTGGACAGTGCCTTATTTGGCTTACATGACCCGGGGAGAGTTGCCTGGAGATGAGACCTTGGCAAGACAAATCGCCCGGCGGTCCAAGTCCATGACAATTGTCAATGGCGAGTTACATCATTGCAGCGTCATTGGAGCGTTTCAACGTTGCGTGTCACCTACAGAGGGTCAGGAGATCCTTCGTGAGATTCATGAAGGTGATTGTGGTCATCATGCCGGCTCAAAATCTCTTGTGGCCAAAGCTTTCCGTCATGGGTTTTATTGGCTGACGGCTCACGCTGATGCAGAAGACCTGGTCAGTAAATGTGACGGATGTCAGAAATTCTCACGACGAGCCCATGTGCCGGCTCAAGAATTGAGGATGATTCCAATTACTTGGCCGTTTGCAGTCTGGGGGCTTGATATGGTCGGGCCTTTCAAAAGGTCTAAGGATAAAAAGACGCACCTCTTGGTGGCGGTTGACAAGTTCACAAAGTGGGTGGAGGCGGAGCCAGTCAGTAAGTGTGATGCAGCCACGGCGGTCCAGTTTATGAAAAAGGTGATTTTTCGCTTTGGTTTTCCACACAGCATCATAACTGATAATGGCACTAACCTCTCCAAAGGAGCTATGGAAGAGTTCTGTCAACGAGAGCATATCCGGCTTGACGTTTCAGCTGTGGCTCACCCTCAATCCAATGGTCAAGCAGAACGAGCTAATCAAGAAATCTTGAGGGGTATCAAGCCTCGGCTCTTGGTCCCCTTGCAGCGGACGCCGGGTTGTTGGGTGGAGGAGTTACCTTCTGTACTTTGGAGCATCAATACTACACCTAACAGATCTACGGGTTACACGCCTTTCTTTATGGTGTATGGAGCAGAGGCGCTCCTGCCAAGTGACATCCGTCATGACTCACCCCGTGTGGCGGCTTATGTTGAGGAAGACAATGAAAAATCTCGGCAAGACGCACTTGACCTGTTGGATGAAGAGCGAGACTTGGCAATAGCCCGCTCGGCGATTTACCAGCAAGACCTGCGCCGCTACCACAGCCGCCGGGTTAGGTCCAGAACCTTTTAGGAAGGCGACTTAGTGCTCCGACTCATCCAGGATCAATCTGACATGCACAAGCTATCCCCTCCTTGGGAAGGACCCTTTGTGGTCAGCAAGAATCTGAACAACGGATCATACTACCTTATCGACGTTCGGGAGCACAAAGACTCACGTAAGTCGGAGGAGGAGACCCGTCGGCCGTGGAATATTGCTCATCTTCGGCCTTATTATACTTGAGCCATCGGCTCTAATGTATATATATTTATACTATGTATATTACATAAAGCAATAAAGCAGGACCTCTGTCCTTTTTTCCACTCCCAAAAAAGGTTTATGTGTTTCCTTTGTCAGGTGGTGGAGATAACTAAGGAGAAGCGGATCATATCTGAATCCGGCTTTCCTTCGGTCCGGCTTATGATCATATCTGAATCTAGCCGTGATCACTTGGGGCTTCCTGTTCAAACATAGGTCGTATTCGAACCAAAGAGAACATAGATGTCGATACCCACTTGATCGGCATACTGCCAAACCCACTTGGGGGCTTCTTGATCATATTTGAATCACAGCTTAACCCCTTTGGGTCTGACGTGGATCGTATTCGAATCAGCGTCATTAAACAACTCTTATGGTCACTTGGGGGCTTCCTGTTCAAACATAGGTCGTATTCGAACCAAAGAGAACATAGCTGTCGATACCCACTTGATCGGCATCGCCACAGCCACTGGGGGCTAACAGATCGTATCCGAATCTTAGCTCAACCCCTTTGGAACGGTTCACTGATCGTATTCGAATCAGAAACCCTTGAATTTTGTTCATCATATTTTACAAGTATCAACATTGGATATCTTGCGACCCTCTTGAAAATACAATGGAATACATTGCAATCCTCCAGGATTAATATTGGTTACATCAGGTTGCTAAGTACCAGGTGAACTTTTATGTGCCAATTTTCAGGAGTTAAACTTACCCTCGGGGGTTGTCTTATATAAGCCGGAGAAGCAGCCATAAGCATCACAGGGCAATGCAAGGCATTTCTGCAAAGGACATAACAGATTCATATAAACTACAAAGTGCATAGTGACGGCGGCTTATGCAAGTATTAAGGGCCATAAGCATGCGCAAAGGCATAGCAAAACTCAAAGTATTTTCTACTCTGTTACAAGACTCCCCGAGTCTGAATGATGCGGCATTGTTTTTCTACAACGACATAAGCAGGTGGCGCCTGGCAATCTACTCTTGGGGTTGACTTGAAGCCTCCGGGTTATCCTTCTCCGCCTGTCCGCCGGCTGCTTTGTCCTGGAAGGATGATGAGGCCCAGTCAATGCCACTCAAGGCCTCAAACTCAGCTTCATCATCTATTAAACCGGTTGGGTCGACTTCAGGGGCAAAGGTGTGCTTACGGGTTGGAGGGATCAAGCTGACATCGTCATAATGCGGCATGGGGATTATCCGATTCTCCTTGTCATAACCCGGCTGACACTTGGTGAGGTCAGTGTCGTTCCCAATAGGAGTAGCCACCAGGCATATATCCTTCACACAGGCGGTGAAGTCCTTGTCATTAAACACGGTGCCATCTTCCTTCAAACTTGGATACCCAAGAGCAATATCAGCGGGGTCTAGCTTTAGAAGCCACGCCTTGGCCCGGCTCAATGCGGCTATAGCTCCGGCTCTTGCAGATGCTCGTCTTAACTCTTGGATTCGCTGAGGTAGCACAGCAAGCCACTTCAGCACATCTTGCAAGAGATAGGGAACATCATTTGATAAAGCCACAACGGCCAGAGCATGTTGTGACCCAGTGTAGAGCTGTTCCACCAGAGTATAAACCGCCTTCAGCTTGGTCACCATGTTCTGCTTGAGATTTGTGCTCCTGGGGCCTGTGTTATTACGCATAAGGTGAGCCGGTGGAAACAACTAAAATGGTCATTAAAGGAGTTTTGCGGTGTTTAAGGTTTGAGTAAGTCACTCACCAAAGATTGATGAGACCATTCGAGATATCTGGCGCTTTAAGCCGGACAGTTCGGCCGTTGCTTCCGCAAGCGATGCCTTTGCTGTCTCGGCCCGGGTCACCAGTGCGGCCTTTTCATCAGCCCAGGTTTTCTTCTCCGAATCAAAGTTCTTCTTCAACTTCTCTTGTTCAGAGACGCTGAACTCAAACTTGGAGTTGGATTTCTGGATTTCAAGCTCTTGAGCTGCCAGGCGATTCTTCAGTTCAGTAATCTCTGACTCAAAATGATTTATGGTGGCCTGCATTGATGCCGGGTTATAATCAGAATCATTTTAATATCATATTAAGTCCCAAGCACTTTGCAAGCAAAGGTACTTGACACTTGGGGGCTAATGTATACTGAAGAACTCTCAATTACTACTCCGGTTCATGGAAATTAATTCCCAAGCACTTTGCAAGCAAAGATGTTTGGCACTTGGGGGCTAATGTGTATCGCAAGTGCTACAACCGGGTTAAATATCTTTTTCCTAAGCCGGATAAGCAGTGCTAGGCAGTTTTCTAAAGTCTACAACATATTTACTTATAAGCAATAGACTTGGGGGCTGGTACAGTAAGTATGGTTAAAGAAAGCTAGCATAAGTCATACCTCAGATTTTTGCTGTATTTGCTTCACCATGTCAATTTCCAGGTCACGGCTGCTATGTACTTGATTGATATAGCCGGAGACGATCTCTCCAATACTCAAATGAGTGTAGTCAGTGACGTCCAGCTTGGCCTTTCGGCGTTCTAACAATTCCTCTTTAGCAGAACACTTGGCAAGTACAGTTGGCTGTGCCGGCTCAACAAACTGAGTCTTGAGAATCTCAACTTCCGGATCATCTTCCTTGGCAGGGCTAGGAGCCTCCGGGTTATCAGAATCGTTGAGGGTTTGCTCAGCAGGCGGGTCAGAGGAAGATACAGGAACATCATGAGATGGTTGAGGCGGCGGCTCATGAGCAGAGGCGTCAGGAGCAGCTGTGCCCAGCTCCGATTCAGTCACAACCGGCTCTTGGGACGGCTTATTCTTTTTTGCCCTTTTGCTGGGCTTTACTTGCACATTGTGGAAAAGGTGAACAGGTTAAATACAAAAATATGAGTAAAATAAGGCATAAGGTATAACAAGTTTATATTACCCGGGAGCAGTTTTGAAGGCCGGCATGTTGGACTGCATAGACTCACCAGAGGAAGGTGAAGTATCCTGATAGTTCGAGTCAGAGGAATTGAGAGGCTGACGAATGAAACCCGCCAAAGGAAAAAGAAGGCGTAAATCGGAGATAACCTCAGCCTGGTGCTTCCTGGTCACATCAGGTAAGCCGGAGGAGAGTTCTGCGTCTTTGCTGGTCCGGGTCTGCCTCCGGCTCTCATAAATCTGTCGCTTCAAAAGAAATTGAGGGTCTTGGTAAGCTAAAGGATGTGAAAATCTTACTTTCTGGGTCACTCTTCAGATTTTCAACCTCGGCAAAGGCTCTGAGTCGGAGGAGATTATAATTACCTCTTCTTCAACGGCTTGGCTGTTGCCTATATCCTCCTGAAAGGAATTAATGTCAATACCATGATGATAAAAGAGTCAGGGGAATTAGGAGTTACCTCTTGTTCATCATCATCAGTATCATCCAGTTTCATCATATCTGAGGCGTTGGGTTTCCTCTTTCTTGAAGTTCCAGTCTTAGCGGTTCGTCTTTCGGCTCTTTTTGCTGCTCTGGATTGTTTGGCAGCCTCCTGGTCATACTTGACCTTCCAGAAGTCGCTATTTGCCTATGAATAAGGATAAAGGGTTATGAGTAAAGGTAAGGTATAACATAATAAAGATAATTGTGGAGGATAATAACTCACTGGAGGGGCCGGGTTCTTCTTGCAGAAAGGAAGTAAGCCAAAGGCATTACTAGTCACCGTGCCCTCTTTCAGCAAAGACTGGGTTGTAGCTTCCACCGCATCATCTGGTAAGTCGTCAGGACTATGAGGCAGTGGGTCATCCTTTTTGCCTGAGTAAGTACACATTAAGCCGGGGCGGCGGCTTAACGGAATCACTCGCCAAGCAACCCAGACTCGGACCAGGTCGACGCCATCTAAACCATTCCCCAAAAGAGCTTTGATTTTCTTAACAGTGGGGATGAGTGACAGACGTTCAATAGCAGTCAACTTGTCCGGCAGCGGGTGGTTGGATTCAAGGCGCAAGGCACGGAAGCCGGGCAGCGGGTTTTTGCGAGCCGGAGAAGTGTACTGGCAGTAGAACCACGTTTGGTTCCAATCCTTTGGATGACTCGGCAGTTCAGCATAAGGGAAAAGGCAGTCTCTCCGCCGCTGAATCGAGATGCCACCAAGTTCTAGACTGGGTCTGTTAGCGCGCTCATTCTGCCGGTTCAAATAGAACAATTCCCTGAACAAAAGTAGGCTGGGTTCTTCTCCAAGGTAGACGTCACAGAAAACTTGGAAGTTGCAGATATTTGACATGGAATTGGGCCCGATGTCTTGAGGTCTTGAGTCAAAGAAGTGCAAAACGTCTCTAAAGAATTTTGAACCGGGAGGAGCAAATCCTCAGCTCATGTGATCGGTAAAAATGATCACCTCCCCTTCCTTGGGTTGAGGTTTCTCTTCAGACGGGTCAGGAGCACGATAAGACATGACATCCTTCTTGGGCAGATGGCCAGACTTTACAAACTCGGACAGTTTGCTTTCTGTAACAATGGATGGGACCCAGTTGCAGGTAACCGAAGGTTTAATAGCTTTGGGTGCCATTGGATAAATTGAAGCCTACAACAAGATAAAGGAAATTTTTTGGTTTATTATAACCCGGAGAATAAACATTATTGGGTTATTTAAAGATGGCGGCTTAAGAAGGGGCCTAATGACATACAGGTAACTATGTGATAATGTTTAACAGCTGCAGGTATTAAAGATGATTAAAGTTTTCTTAAGTCGCCAGAGGCAAGCGGTGCTGACAGTCGGTATTATCTTAAACCGGTTACACGGACTACTATGGCTGAAACAGAGTCAACAGACACAGTTTTTGGCTAAGTGTGGAGCAAACATGTTTCACAAATTACAATTATTATTTTGGATCAAACGATGCTCTGGGAAGGAAAAATTTCTAGACCTAAAAACAATACAGGGAAGTTCATATACTCAAGGAGGGCTTCCAAAACAAGGAAATGAGATATGTTTTCATACAGAATAAGCACACAACATCCTCCGCAGCAGTTCTATGTGGTTTTTACGATCTGAACAAGGTATCAGAGGTGAAAACTAATGGAGGTCTGCATCGGGCGGCGAAGAATGCCGACGAACTCAAGACAGTTTCAATGCAGATCTGAGAAAGGGGAAAAAGAGGAACTCACAGATGCGGAAGAGCTGCGGAGGGTCGCCGTCGTTTTCTGGTCAGAATCAGGGTGATGCAGCGGCCTGAGTCGGTGAAGACGAGGAGTTCGACGGCTGCGGCGGCGGAGCTTGAGCAACAAAGAAGGAGGTGCGAGGAGGGAGACGACTGAAGGAAATGAAAAAGGCCTAGGTCGCATCTATTTATAAGGAGGGGACGACAAAGACAGCGCGAGAAACAAGGAGACCAAAGCATCATTATCCAGCGGCCCCAACGCCTCGATTCTCGGGATGGTCAGTAAAGGCAAAGATCCGTTGGAGGATATGATGGAATAAAATATGAGTCTTATTGAAGATGACGTCATGGAGAATTAACCCGGATCTAGATGATGACGTTACGACGGGTTAAATTTTCCGCACAAAACAGAAGACTGAAGGCCAGTTCATAAGGTTTTTAAAGATAGACATGAACCGGTTCAGATCAATCTGGGGCCTAATGTTGGGGATATAACTATTTATGTAAGCCGCCCAGGAGGGGCCGGGTTACGCAAAGAGAAGCCCATCTAAAGCCCAAGACCAAGACGTGAAGATGGCGGTTCAGTAAAGGGTCTAAATGCCCACAGGTGATTTATGGCCCATGGTGAAAAACCGTCATGAGGATGTGACTTGTATTGTAAGGTAGAAGTAACTAGTCACCGAGCCGGACACTGTTTATGAGTCGGCCGGGACTCTGTAAGCCGTAGGGCGTCAACCTGTGTATATAAGGGGACGACCCGCTGGTGGCTTAGGAAAGAAGAAACAACTGATCGAGAGACAGGCATAGCGTATCTCGCTCCCTGGTCATCGAAACCTCAAGCAATTCCAACCCAACTAGACGTAGGCCTTCCTTCACCGTAAGGGGCTGAACTAGTATAAACCTCGCGTGTCCTTGTCCCGATTAACCCCTTTAAGCTTCCTAGTTGTGATGGCTCCACGACTAAGTCCTTGCAAAAGGACATCTGCCGTGACAATTCCATGACAAGCCCCGCACATCACGCGAGGCGGTTTCTTGACACGTCTTGTCAAGGCAGAAATCGTGTTCCCCTTATTACGGGATTCTCATCAATATGGACGTAGGTAACCCAACTTTCGGTGTCAAAACCGGCGGATCTCGGGTAGGGGGTCCCGAACTGTGCGTCTAGGTCGGATGGTAACAGGAGGCAGGGGACATGATGTTTTACCCAGGTTCGGGCCCTGTTGATGGATGTAAAACCCTACGTCCTGCTTGATTAATATTGATGATATGGGTAGTACAAGAGTAGATCTACCACGAGATCAGAGAGGCTAAACCCTAGAAGCTAGCCTATGGTATGATTGTCCTTCGTCCTACGGACTAAAACTCTCCAGTTTATATAGACACCGGAGAGGGCTAGGGTTACACAGAGTCGGTTACAATGGTAGGAGATCTACATATCCGTATCGCCAAGCTTGCCTTCCACGCCAAGGAAAGTCCCTTCCGGACACGAGACGAAGTCTTCAATCTCGTATCTTCATAGTCCAGGAGTCCGGCCGAAGGTATAGTCCGGCCATCCGGACACCCCCTAATCCAGGACTCCCTCAGTAGCCTCTGAACCAGGCTTCAATGACGACGAGTCCGGTGCGCAGATTGTCTTCGGCATTGCAAGGCGGGTTCCTCCTCCAAGTACTTCATAGAAGATTTTGAACACAAAGGTAGTGTCCGGCTCTGCAAAATAAGTTTCCACATATTGCCATAGAGAGAATAATATTTACACAAATCTAATCTACTGACGTATTCCGTAGCGTGACATCACACCACGGCCAAGTCTTTATTCGAATCGTTTTATTGTCCCACCGTAGCGAGTTTAGCGAGGCGGTTTCCTTGGCACATCTTGTTAAAGCAGAGATCGTGTCCCCTTATTCCGGGATTCTCATCAATACGGGCGTGGGTAACCCAACCGTACCCGTTGGTATATTTTCTCTATCAAAGGCGAGTCCCAAACGGTCATGGGGAAGGCCCTTGGTATTCAACCTCTTATAAAGGGACCAAGGCCTTACTCCTTTCTTTCAATCTCAAACGAGTTCGCCCTTCGCCTCGAGTTCCAACACCCAAGGCTCCAGATTTCAGGTGCTTCGGACCTTTGACAATGTCCGGTTCCGACCTTCGAGGCCGATGGATGCCCTCCTCCGTCACGGAGGAGGACGTGCTGAAGTTGAGAGAGGCCAGGTTCTTGACCGGTGAAATCGCGCATAGGCTGCCTGCTCAAGGGCAGGTCATTCCCACTCCCAAGCCCGGTGAGAGTGTGGTGTTCATGTCTCACTTCCTTCGGGGGCTAGGCTTCCCGACGGATCCCTTCGTGAGGGGGCTCATGTATTATTATGGGCTGGAATTTCACGACTTAGCCCCGGAGTCCATCCTCCATATTTCCTCATTCATCGTCGTGTGTGAAGCCTTCCTCCGTATCACTCCTCACTTTGGACAATGGCTCAAGACCTTCAAAGTAGAGCCGAAGATGATCGAGGGACGACATGTGGAGTGCGGAGGTGCTTTTATAAGCAAGAATGCTGGTACTCCATGGCCCGAGGGCTCTTTTCAAGAGGAGTCCAGCTTATAGCAGCGAGAGTGGTTTTATATTACCGCTCCCAGGGCCCCTAAGTGGGTGGCGCCACCTGCCTTTCGCTCGGGTCCCCCGCCACGACTGGCGTCATGGGTCAATACGGGGCTGGACTGGGGGCCGGCAAAGGACGTGCCCCTGTTGCAGGGCCACATCTGAGATCTCCTAGAAAGAGACATCAGTCTGGTCATGGTGACGCAGGTTATGTTAATTTGCCGAGTTCTGCCCTGCAAACGTCGCCGAAACAGGAGTGGATAGCGAAAGCAAAGCTAATCAGGTGTCCGGCCCCCCTCCCCGAGACCACGCCAGGTCCCGTGCTACTCAGGATGTTGGAGGTTGTGCCTTCAAAGGGAAGCGAGGGAGGGGGTAAGGGAGCTACAGCCTCCTCAAAGGAGGTTGTCCGGAAGGGAGGAATCGAAAATTCCTCTCCTCAGGGGAAGAAGAGGACCGCCTCTAAAGACCCGGAGACCATGGCCTTAAAGCGGGGGGAGAAATCTTCGCCAGAGGGTCCTGTGCTGGGGGATACTTCGGTCGAATTATGCCCTCAAGGGGATCAGCCCTCCACCGAGCCGTAAGTAGAGAGGAGTTTTCTTTTTAAGAAACGAGAAAAATCCCTGCTTTATATCTGAGAAAAGTAATCGAAAATTTACCTTGTAGCTCGGACCTTAGCCCTTCTCAGCAGAGCTCGTCTTCGGGGGATCTTCTTCCGGAGATGATGGAGAGCAGAACGCCTCCCCCTGCCGTACCGCCTTGCGAGGCGGGCGACCCTGAGGTATCGTCGCGGAGGGTTTCTCCGAATCCGGCAGGGCCGGAAGGTAGTCATATGGCCCCCCAAAGCCCTCCGTGTCCGGCCTTCGAAAAGGTCCATCGGACGAGTCCGGCGCCGTCTGGTGCGCGGTCGGAGGAGCTGACTGGTCTGCTAGGCCGAGCATCTATCTCAGAGGAGCACCGTGCATTGATGGGTACAGTAATTGAGAGGATTTCATCTGCGGAGAGCGGATTGCACGAGGCCGTCAGGAGTTTACTGACAGGTTTTGAGGTACGCGAAATAATATACCTTTTTTGGACAGTTGCACATAAATAAGATGCGCCCTATGTAGATAGTAGCCCCTGAGACTCTGTGTGTTGTCAAAAGTGACGGTGCACAGAGGATCATAATCCCAGGTCTAATATGCCGCCTTTATACGTAGGTGGCGAAGTGTCCGGTGGCCAGCCGGACTGATGGATTTGCCGAGCTAAAGTGGCAACTTGACATGGCAGATGCTGACATCGCGCTTGTCAACAAGCGGCTTGACGAGGCACAAGGTATGTAATTCCTTTGGCGGCGCCTGGTAAGAGGAGCTTTATGCCAGTATCTTACAATGTGTGCGCTTGATGCAGATGGTGCTGCTGCCATGGAGAATCTTCGGGCAGAACTTGCCCGAGCCAAGGAGCAAGCCAGGAAAAGTGATGCGGCTGCCGGAAAGGCAATTGAAGAGCTGAAAGCCGAACAGGCTGCTCACTGCGGAAGCAAGAAGGAAATGGCCAAGATGGCCGTGAAGCTGAAGAACACTGCTGACCGCTGCAAGCTTCTTGAAAAAGAAGATCGGGCGGAACATACGGACCTGAAGAAGGCCGTTGCCGATGCCAAGGATGCTCGCTCTGCGATGAGAGCTGTGAAGGAGGAGCTGCGTCAGGCCGGAGAAATCGCGGTTGGAAAGCCCTTTATGCTGTGGAGGAAGTTCTGTGATCCTAAACATGCTCCGTTAGACCAGATGTGGAGTACGGCGGACACCTATCTGGATTTAGCAGTGAGTGCCGCAGATGCGGCCGAGCACTTCCGAGATCAAGAAGATCGCGAAGTGGAAAAGCTCTTCTAGTCGCAGTTCCACAATCAAGAGCGTCCACTGTCATTAGCCGATCGTTTGGCCGAATGGGCCGAGCTAAATAGGTTGTCCGGGCTCGCCATGAAGTATGTCGTGAGTCATCTGTGGCCAGAGAGACCAGAGCCGAAAAGTTATTTCAACTTGGTGCAGCAGTTCCTTGGTGCGGCGCCGCGTATCAATGCGATGAAGAGGTCAGCGTGCATAGAGGGTGCGCAGATGGCTCTTGCCCGTGTCAAGACATACTGGGCGGAAATGGAAGCCACCGCTGTTGCATCCCCAGACTCGGATGGAAGCCGAGTACCAGCCGAGCGCTATTTTCAGGAAGTTCTGCAAGGCGCTCGTTTAATAGAGACGCAGTGCTCGAAGGATACTATATTCGAATAGCATGTATTATTGTAAAACAATATTTTGATAAATTGTAGAAGCTTTTTATACTTGTGCCTGCAAGTATTATGATACCTCCTGTGCGGCCGTTTAACATATATGTATATATAATCTGAAAGATGGCAGTCGTCGGCTTCAGCCCCCACGCACATAATGCGGGGGTGTTCGCAGAAGGCGCATTTTCACACTTGATCCAACGTCTTGGTCCTACAAAGGAGGTGATAGCGCAGCAAACTAGGCAATCGGACTATGATGCTTTATCACTTTCACTTAGCCATAGGAGTTTGACATTGAGGCTACTTATATAGCCCCTGGTGGCGCCTGCGCTCGCCCGAACTCGGGGCGCGTATGTGCCTGGCCGGGAAACGGCCCTTCGTTAATGCGGAGGAATCCTAAAGATTCCGGTATGTCATCGAGTGCTTGACCAGTCTCACGCTATATCATGACAGTCAGTTTTCGGCTTTCTCTACTGAGGTGCTCGCCTGGCCGAACCGGGGCACAATCGCAGTAGTTCCCCTGGTGCTGCCTTAGCCGATAGAGCGGAACGTAAGGCAGCAAAACACAGGAGCCGGGCAAACCCAACATTTGACCAAAGACATGATTCGGAGCTGATGCATATAAGGCCAAACTCGAGACACCGAACACTCCCTAAGGTATTCGGTCTTTATGAGGGCGGGCGAGATAACGCCCTTAGTAATAAGCCCCTAGTGTCCAGGTACGTGAAAAACTCTGACATGGCCACATGCCAAAACGCCAGCCTCCTCCTTGGTTATACCAAGAAACCAGGGGATGTGTATCAACAAGAGACAGTAAAAAAGGTTTGCGCAGGGTCTTAATCTAAAAAAAATCCTTGGAACGGGTCCCTGCTGCACGTCTGCGCCTGTGTCTCCGTTGTGCCGTATCTTGGACGGGCGTAGCATGGTGTTCATCTGTAAAAGAGAGGAACTTAGTTAAAGAAAGATCGTGCCGAACATGACTTATACTAAATAAACAAAGTATAAATCGAAATGGGTAAAATTGAGCTTTATTGTCTCTTGTTTTATATGCGCGGAGCTCCTAGTACAGGGGTATACGGCTATTAAGCCTTTATCAATTGTATGTTTATGCCAGACTCGTCTAGCCGTGTCCGTGGTCTTGACGACCTGTTTAGATGCTTTGGCTGGTGAAGCCGCTTTATTGTGGGGCTGTCAAGGCAGCCGCATTGTTTTCCGTGCGGGAGGAACACTCAATGGTTTCCCTTTAAGGAGATGATTCCTCGTGGACCGGGCATCTTAAGCGTAAGAGATGCATAATGTGGTATTGCGTTAAAGCGGGCGAAAGCTTCACGTCCTAACAGTGCTTGATAGCTACTTGAGAATGGGGCAATGTGGAAAGTTAGCTGTTCGCAACGGAAGTTATCGGGGGAGCCGAACATAACTTCTAGCCGGAGGGAACCCATGCAACGGGCATCCGGGCCTGGCGTTACCCCTTGAAAGGAGGTTTTGCTATGGCGAATTCTTCTTGGGTCTATCCCCATGTTGCAGATTGTGTCCTGGTATAACAGGTTTAGACCACTGCCGCCGTCCATCAGGACATTTGTAAAATGGAGTCCGCCGATTATTGGATCTAATACCAAGGCAGTCCAGCCTGCGTTCCGGATACTTCTAGAGTAATCCTGATGGTCGAAGGTGATTGGTTTTAACAACCATTGGCGAGACTCCTTTGGGATAGGCCATATGGCGAGTATCTCTGGTGGCGTCGTTCTGTTCATCACGTGAAGTAAGTTTACTGTTTTGACTTCTTGTGGAAATCCTTTTGTTTCCTGGTGCTCTGCTTGTGGGGTTCGTCGTCATCCTCACTTGGTGTGTCGAGCCCCTTGTGTTCGGCGTTGAGCTTGCCAGCTTGCTTGAAAACCCAACAATCTCTGTGGGTATGGTTCGCAGGATTCCCGGGAGTACTGTGTATTTGACATATCTTGTCCAAGATTTTGTTTATGTTGGATAGCTCGTCCCTGTTATCCTTGAGGGGAGGCTTTCTCTGATTCTGCCGCGAGCTTTTGAATCCGGCATTGACCGCCATTCTCTTTGGGCCGTTTCCCTTATTCTGGCGCTGGTCCTTGCTGCGTCGGGGTTTTCCGTTTCCATCCCTAACTTCGGATACACTTGGGTCGCTGGTGCTGCATCTTGCCAACCAGCTGTCCTCTCCTATGCAAAAGCGGGTCATGAGGCTTGTCAATGCGGCCATTGTTCTTGGCTTTTCTTGGCCGAGGTGTCTGGCGAGCCATTCATCTCGAACGTTGTGCTTAAAAGCTACTAGGGCTTCGGCGTCCGGACAGTCGACTATCTGATTCTTTTTAGTAAGAAATCTGTTCCAGAATTTCCGGGCTGACTCTCCGGGCTGTTGAGTTATGTGACTGAGATCGTTTGCATCCGGAGGGCAGACATAGGTCCCTTGAAAATTTGCCCGGAAAGCATCCTCAAGCTCTTCCCAACTTCCAATGATGTTTTCGGGAAGGCTTTTGAGCCAATGCCGGGCTGGCCCTTTAAGCTTGAGGGGTAAGTATTTTATGGCGTGGAGGTCATCTCCTCTGGCCATGTGTATGTGGAGGATATAATCCTCGATCCAGACCCCAGGGTCTGTTGTTCCGTCGTACGCCTCTATGTTTACGGGCTTGAATCCCGTTGGAAATTCATGGTCCAGCACCTCATCGGTGAAACATAGGGTGTGTGCGGCACTTTGGGTGTGCCGTGATGTTCGGATATTTGTTGTGTTGCATTGCTTACTAGAGCTTGCTTTCTTGGCCCGTATATAGATCTGGCTGGGCCGTCTTTTTGATGTGGATCCTTTGGTGGATCGCGTGCCGGCTTGTGTGCGGCGCCGCTTGCCGCTCCATGCTGGCCATGCGGTCGTCCATCCGACCGGATGGCTTTCCTATTTTGTGACTGCGGGGGCTCTAAGGCCTCCTCGTCAAAATCAGGCAGTAGCTTTCACTTTGGATAGCTTTTTGTGCGGCGACTGCCGGCATATTTGTCTGCGGTGTTGCGTACTTTGCTCCATCTGATTCTTAGTGCATCTTTCGTAGTTTTGAGCTTCCGCTTCTGCTTTTTCAGGCTATGCACAGTGGCGACGAGCCTTTTGTGGAGGTTCTTCTACTCCATGAGTTTATCCGGTGTAAGGTTGTCCGGACTGTTGTTTTCGCCGGGGACGGGGTGTTCGTTTTGTTTATCCAAGTTTCCCTGTTCGGACGCTTGCTCGAAGGCATGTTCGTCGTCCGCCGGCTCGTCCTGCTCTATGGCTGGGTCTGTATGGTTGTTGTCTCTGTCGAGGCGGGGCTTGGGGCGGCGCTTACGTCGCCGCTTTGATTGCTTTTCGAGTGAACGATCCCTCGTTGCATCCCTGTGTTCCTCGTCGTCGCTTCCTTTGGGTGTGTCCACCATGTATACATCATGAGATGAGGTGGCTGTCCAGTCCCTTATAGACATTGGTTCGTGTTCATCTCCTACATCGTCATCTATACCGTCGATGTCTTCGGAGTCGAAGTCGAGCACGTCGTTTAAATTATCGACAGTGGCTACGAAGTGGGTGGTGGGTGGGCTTTGAATTTCTTCATCATCCGCATCCCAACCTTGTTCGCCATAGTTCGGCCAGGGCTCTCCTGATAAAGAGAGAGACTTTAGTGAATTCAGAATATTGTCGAAGGGCGAGTGTTGAAAGATGTCCGCGGCGGTGAACTCCATGATCGGCGCCCAATCGGGTTCGATCGGTCGGGGCGCAGAGGGCTCGGAGTCTGGAGAGGAGTCCGGCTCCTTGGAGTCACGGGCTTTGCAGAGAATAGGGCTGGTGTTCAGCTCGATCGCCGTAGAGATTGCAGCCCCCGAGGTGGTGTCTAACCACCCATCCTCGATTGGTGTGATCGGCTCCGAGCTAGGGGTCGGAGCGGACACAGGTGCGGCCTCCAGGGCACTGTTCGGCGGCAGAGCCAAATCATGCCCATCGTGACAGTGCGGCACGCTCGGCTGTGGCTCGAATCTGTCGAAGATCGAGTCTCCGCAGATGTCGGCCGTGTAGTTCAAACTTTCAAATCTAACCTGATGGCCAGGGGCGTAGCTTTCGATCTGCTCCAGATGACCAAGCGAATTGGCCTGCAGTGCAAAGCCGCCGAATACGAAGATCTGTCCGGGGAGAAAAGTCTCACCCTGGATCGCATCGCTGCTGATGATCGGAGAAGCCATCGGGCCTAAAAGTGACGACACAGAGGAACTCTCAATGAAAGCACCGATGTCGGTGTCAAAACCGGCGGATCTCGGGTAGGGGGTCCCGAACTGTGCGTCTAGGTTGGATGGTAACAGGAGGCAGGGGACACGATGTTTTACCCAGGTTCGGGCCCTCTTGATGGAGGTAAAACCCTACGTCCTGCTTGATTAATATTGATGATATGGGTAGTACAAGAGTAGATCTACCACGAGATCAGAGAGGCTAAACCCTAGAAGCTAGCCTATGGTATGATTGTCCTTCGTCCTACGGACTAAAACTCTCCGGTTTATATCGACACCGGAGAGGGCTAGGGTTACACAGAGTCGGTTACAATGGCAGGAGATCTACATATCCGTAACGCCAAGCTTGCCTTCCACGCCAAGGAAAGTCCCTTCCGGACACGGGATGAAGTCTTCAATCTTGTATCTTCATAGTCCAGGAGTCCGGCCGAAGGTATAGTCCGGCCATCCGGACACCCCCTAATCCAGGACTCCCTCACCAACCGTGCCTAGGACTCCTAGGTTTTAGGCAAGTCCCAAACGGCCACGAGGAGGATGCTTGATATTCACCCTCTTTATAAAGGGTCAAGGCTTTTACTTCTTCCCTCCCGTGCTCAATCGAATCCTTCCCCCGCCTCGAGTTCTAACACCCAAAGCCCAGGTCAGGTGCTTCGGACCTTTAATCATGTCCGGGTCCAGCCTTCAAGGCTGGTGGATGCCCTCCTCCGTCATGGAGGAGGATATCAAGAAGTTGAGGGAGACCAGATACCTAACCGCCGAATTTCGCATAGGCTGCCCGCCCGAGGGCAGATCATCCCTACTCCTGAACCCAACGAGAGCGTTGTGTTCGTCTCCCACTTCCTCCGAGGACTAGGCCTCGCTCTGGATCCTTTTGTTAGGGGTCTTATGTTCTATTACGGGCTGGATTTTCATGACCTAGTCCCGGATTCCCTCCTCCACATCTCGTCATTTATTGTCGTTTGTGAGGCCTTCCTCCGCATTACTCCTCACTTCGGCCTGTGGCTCAAGACCTTTAATGTGAAGCTGAAGATGGTCGAGGGGCAGTACGCAGCGTGCGGAGGCGCTCTAATAAGCAGAATTGCTGGCGCTCCATGGCCGAAGGGCTCCTTTCCAGAGGTGTCTGGATTGTGGCAACGGGAGTGGTTTTACGTCCCAGCTCCCCGAAGTGCCAAGTGGGTAGCTGCCCCCACCTTCCGCTCGGGCCCTCCACCACAACTGATGTCATGGATGAGCAGGGGGCTGAGCTGGGGTCCATCCAAGGACGTGCCCATACTGCAGAGCCACATCTAAGATCTCTTCGAGGGAGATTTCAGTCTAGTTATGGTAATGCAAGTCATGCTGGTTCATCGAGTCCAGCCTTGCAAACGCCGGCCCCTTCGCATGTGGGAATTCAACCCGGAAGGACCCTGCACTATTCAGAATTTCCTCGCCCTGACACACAAGGAGATGTACAAATCATTCTTCGGACCCCAAATAGAGTGTCCGGACACTACCGAGGATGTGGGCCTGAGCAGCAACCGCACCGCGGCCCAAGTAAGTAATCCCATGGCCGAACACGCTGCCCCTTTCTTTATTATGACATCATTCTGAAGAATCACTCTTTGACCAGGATTGGATAACAAGGCGAAGATGATCCGGTGTTCGGCCCCCCTTCCTGAAGGCTTGGACAATCCGGTGCCGGAAAAGATGCTCGAGCCAGCACCTTGCCTGGTGCCCTCAAAGGAAGACGAAGGGGAGAATAAAGAGGGCGAAAGTGGGTCTCCACCGCTACCTATTCCAACCGAGGGAATGAGTGTCTCTGTGAGGGAGGACAACCCAGGGGAAGAATCCGACATTCTCTCGCCCCGGGGAAGGAAGAGGACTACCTCTGAAGATCCGGAAACCGAGGTTTCCAAACGGGAGAAGAAATCTCCACCAGAGGGTCCTGCCCCGGAGGGTGCTCTTGCCGCACAATGTCCGCGCGGGGATCAGCCCTCTAACGAGCTGTAAGTAATCAAAAAAGTACTTAATAGTGAAGATATCCTACCTTACTTCTGAGGAAAATAACCGAAGCATTTATCTTGCAATTCGGATCTTAGCCCTTCTCAGCAGAGCTCGTCTTCGGGGGATCTTCTTCCGGAGATGATGGAGAGTGAAACGCCTCCCCCGGACTCCCCAGCTCAAGAAGCGGGTGACCTTGAAGTGTCGTCGCGGAGGGTCTCTCCGGATCCGGCAAGGCCAGAAGTCAATCCTATGGCCAGCCGAAGTCCCCAGTATCCGGCTCTTGAAGAGAGCAACCGAAAGAGTCCGGCACCGTCTGGTATGCGGTCGGATGTACTGAGGGATCTGCTAGAGCGAGCGACTATCTCAGAAGAGCACCGTACGTTGATGGGTACGGTGATTGAAAGGATTTCATCCACCGAAAGCGGGTTGTATGAAGCTTTTATGAGTCTACTGACGGATTTTGAGGTACGTGAAATGATGTACATTTTTGACAGTACCATACATTTTAAGGTGTGCCCTGTGTAGATAGTAGCCCCTGAGACTCTGGTTGTCGTTGAGAACGGCGGCGAACAAAGGATCGTAGTCCTAGGTAATAACCAGACCGCCTTTATGTGCAGGTGGTTGAAGCTTCGGTGGCTAGCCGGACTGATGGGTTTGCCGGACTAAAGCGGCAACTGGATGCGGCAGATGCCGACATTGTGCTTGTCAACAAGCGGCTTGACGAGGCACAGGGTGAGTGCTTTTTCTGGTGATCGTCACATAATAAGGGCAGCATGATGCCAATATCTTTAATATATTGTGAATGCAGATGGATCTGCTACCGTGGAGGCCCTTCGGGCGGAGCTTGCCCGAGCCAAGGAGCAAGCAAGGAGTAGTAATGCGGCCGCTTTAAAGGCGGCCGAAGAGTTAAGAGCCGAAAAGGCCGCGCATTGCGAGAGCAAAGAGAAAATGGCCAAGATGGCTGTAAAGTTAAAAGGCACTACCGACCGTTGCCAGCTTCTTGAAGAAGAAAATCGGGAGAAGTCGACGGACCTGGAAAAGGCCACGATGGCGACCAAAGACACCCGCTCTGCGATGGGAGCGAAGAAGGAGGAGTTGCGTCAAGCCATGGATATCGCGGCTGGGAAACCCTTCATGCTGCGGACGAAGATTGGAGATCCTCAGTATGCCCCTCTGGACCGGCTGTGGAGTTCGGCGGACGCATATCTGGAGTTGGCGGCGAGTGTTGTCGATGCGGCCGAATACTTCCAAGATCAAACAGATCGTGAACTGGACAAGCTATTCTGGTCACAATTTAATGTTCCAGAGCGTCCGCTTCCATTGACTGATCAGCTTGACGAATGGGCCGAGCTGAATAGATTGTCCGGACTCGCCATGAGGTCTGTTGTGGATCATCTGTGGCCGGAAAGGCCAAAGCCGAACTACTATTTTAGTTTGGTGCAGCAGTTTCTTGGTGCGGTGCCGCGCATTAATGCGATGAAGAGGTCGGCGTGCATAGAAGGCTCGCGGATGGCCCTTGCCCGTGTCAAAACATACTGGGCGGAGATGGATGCCACCACTGTCGCGACGCAGGGTTCGGCCATAGGCCGAGTGGCTGCCGAGCACTATTTTGAAGAAGTTCTTGAAGGCGCTCGTTCGATAGAGGTCCAGTGCTCGAAGAATATTATGTTTGAATGATATGTATTCCCATTGTAAAAACAATGTTTTATTAGGTTTATCAAGGTTGTATTTATACTTTTGCCCGAAAGTATTGTGATGCCTCCTGTGCGGCCCTTTATGTATATGTGTATATAACCTGAAAGATTGCAGTCGTCGGCTTCAGCCCCCATGCATATAATGCGGGGGTGTTCGCAGAGGACGCATGTTCACACTTGATCCAACGTCTTGGTCCATTAAGGAGGTGATAGCGCAGTGAACTAGGCAACCAGACTATAATGCTTTAACACTTTCACTTAGCCAGAGGAGTTTGACAGTGGGGCTACTATATAGCCCCTGGTGGCTCCGCACTCATCCGAATTCGGGGTGCGTACATGCCTGGCGGGGAAACGGCCCTTCGTTAAGGCCGAGGAATCCCGAAGATTCCGGTAAGTCATCGAGTGGTTGACCAGTCTCACGCTATATCATGACAGTCAATTTTCGGCTTTCTCTACTGAGGTGCTCGTCCGGATGAGCCAGGGCACAATCGCAGTAGTTCTCCTAGTGCCGGCTTAGCCGATAGAGCAGAACGTAAGGCAGCAAAACACAGGAGCCGGGCAAACCCAACATTTGACCAAAGACATGATTCGGAGCTGATGCATATAAGGCCAAACTCGCGACGCCGAACACTCCCTAAGGTATTCTGTCTTTATGGTGTAAACCGGGCCTAAACAGTGCCCTTTGTAATAAGCCCCTGGTGTCCAGGTACGTGCAATATTCTGACGTGGACACATGCCAATACGTCAGCATCCCTCCCCATTGTACTGAGAATCCGGAGGATGTGTATCAACAAGAGACAATAAAAAAGGTTTACGCAGGGTCTTAATCTAAAAAGAATCCTTGGAACGGGTCCCTACTGCACGTCTGCGCCTGTGTCTCCATTGTGTCATATCCTGGACGGGTGTAGCACGATGGTCATCTATAAAAGAGAGGAACTTAGTTGAAAAGTTGTCGTGCAAAAAGGTAGGTTGTACTAAAGAAAATATGTACAGTTCAAGATGAGTAAAGTTGAGCCTAATTGCCCCTTGTTTGCGCACGTTCAGCCCCTTGTATTGTAATAGGGGTATAGCCATCAAACCTGTATCGATTATATATAACTGCACCGGACTCGTCTAACCGCGTCCGTGGTCTTAACGACCTGTCAGATGCTTCGGTTGGTGAGGCCGTTTAGCGTGCGGTTGCCAAGGCGGCCGCACGGTCTTCCGCACACAAGGAGTGCTCAATATTTCCATTTATCCTAATGATGCCGCATGGACCGGGCATCTTAAGCGTAAGAGAAGCGTAATGCGGTATTGCGTTAAAGCAAGCGAAAGCTTCGCGTCCGAGTAGAGCTTGATAGCCACTTTGGAATGGAGCGATGTGGAAGGTTAACTTTTCGCTGCGGAAGTTATCGGGAAAGCCGAATAGAACCTCTAGTAGCAGGGAGCCCATGCAATGGGCTTCTCGGCCTGGCGTTACTCCTTTAAAGGTAGTATTGCTGTGGCTAATTTTTTCTGGGTCTATCCCCATGTTGCGTACTGTGTCCTGATATATCAAGTTCAAACTGCTGCCGCCGTCCATCAGAACTCGTGTGAAGTGGTATCCGTCAATTATTGGGTCTAGTACCAAGGCAGCCCATCCTGCATGTCGGATACTTGCTGAGTAATCCCGATGGTCAAAAATGATCAGTTGGGACGACCAGTGGCAGAATTCCGCGGTGATAGGCCCTGGGGCATGTGTCTCTGGGAGTGCCGCTTTGTTTCTCCCCTTTATTACGTGTAACATGTTGACTATTTTGACTTCTGGTGGGAATTTCTTCTGTTCCCCAGTGCTTTACTTGCGAGGCTCGTCCTCGTCTTCGCTTTGTGTATCCTGCCCCTTATGTTCGGCGTTGAGCTTGCCGGACTGCTTGAAGACCCAACATTCTCTATGGGTATGATTTGCGGGTTTGTCGGGGTTACTATGGATCTGACATACTTGGTCCAGAATCTTGTTTAGGCTGGACAGTTCGTCTCTGTTGCCTTTGGAGGGAAGCTTTTGCTGACCTGGCCGAGAGATTCTGAATCCGGCGTTTACCGCCGTGCTCTTCGGGTCGTCTTCTTTATTCCGACGCTTGTTTTTGCTGCGCTGTGATTTCTCGTTTCCGTCCCTGACTTCGGATGTACTTGGGTCGCTGGTGCTGCATCGGGCTAACCAGCTGTCCTCGCCCGCGCAAAAGCGGGTCATGAGGCTTGTGAATGCTGCCATTGTTCTCGGCTTTTCTTGGCAGAGGTGTCTGGCGAGCTATTCGTCTCGAACGTTGTGCTTGAAAGCTGCTAAGGCTTTGACGTCCGGACAGTCTACTATTTGGTTCTTCTTGGTGAGGAACCTGTTCCAAAGCTTTCGGGCTGACTCTCCGAGCTGTTGAGTTATATGACTTAAATCACCTGCATCCGTTGGTCGGACATAGGTCCCTTGAAAATTTGCCCGAAAGGCGTCTTCGAGCTCTTCCCAGCTTCCAATGGAGTTTTCGGGGAGGCTTTTAAGCCAGTGCCGAGCTGGCCCTTTGAGCTTGAGGGGTAAGTACTTGATGGCGTGGAGATCGTCTCCTCGAGCCATGTGGATATGGAGGATATAGTCCTCAATCCAGACCCCGGGGTTTGTTGTTCCGTCGTACGCCTCTATGTTTACGGGTTTGAATCCCTCTGGAAATTCATGGTCCAGCACCTCATCGGTGAAACATAGTGGGTGTGCGGCACCCCTGTATTTGGGTGTACCGTGGTGTTCGGATGTTTGTTGTGTTGTATTGCATACTGGAGCGCGCTTGTGTGGCCCATATATGGATCTATTTGCGTCGTCCTTTTGATGCGAGCCCTCGCGTAGGTCGCGTATTGGCTTATGTGCAGCGTCGTTTGCCGCTCTGTATTGGCCACGAGGTCGTCTATCTGACCGGATGGCCATTTTGTTTTCTAATTGCGGTGGATCTAAGGCCTCCTCGTCGAATTCGGGTAGCAACTTTCGCTTCGGGTAGCTCTTGGTGTGGCGATTACCGCTGTACTTCGCTGCAGTGTTGAGTACTTCACTCCATCTGATTTTGAGTGTGTCTTGTGCAGTTCTGAGCCTTTGCTTCTGCTTTTTCAGACTCCTTGCCATGGCAACAAGCCTTTGATGGGCATTCGGTTGCTCCGAGAGCCTGTCCGTTGTGATGTCATCCGGACTGTTATCTTCGACGGAGTCGGGTTGTTTGGTTTGATTCTCCGTGTTGCCCTGGTCGGGCGATGGTTCACCCTGCTCTATCGCTGGGTCTATATGACCGTTGTTTCTGCCGAGGCGGGATTTGGAGCGGCGCTTACGCCGCCGCTTTGACTGCTTCTCGAGGGAACAACCCTTCGTTGCGTCCTTCCGTTCCTCGTCGTCGTTTTCTTTGGGTGTGTCCACCATGTATACATCATGTGATGAAGTGGGCATCCAGTGCCCTGTGGGCTGTGGTTCCTATTCGTCTCCTGCATCGTTGTCCATGCCGTGGAGGTCTTCGGAGTTGAGGTCGAGCATGTCGGTCAAATCATCAACAGTGGCTACTAAGTGGGTGGTGGGTGGGCGACGAATTTCTTCGTCATCCGCACCCCAATCCTGCCGGACATAGTTCGGCCAGGACTCTCCTGACAAGGAGAGAGACCTTAATGAGTTCAGCATGTCACCGAAGGGCGAGTGCTGAAATATATCCGGGGAGGTAAACTCCATGATCGGCGCCCAGTCGGATTCGATAGGCACGAGCGCAGGTGGTTCGAAGTCCGTGGCCGGGGAAGGATCCGGTAGTGTGGCATTACGGCTCTCGTGAAGGGTAAGGTCGATATTCGGCTCGATCGCCGCTGAGGACGCGGCCTCCGTGGCGGGGTCTATCCACCCGTCCATGGATGGCACAACTGGTTCCGAATTGAGGGTCGGTGCGGTTGCCGGCGCGATCTCCTGGACACTGTCTGATGGCAGAGCTAAATCATGCTCATCGTGACCGCGTGGCGCACTAAGCAGGGGCTCGAACCCATCGAAGATCAAGTCTCCGCGGATATCGGTCGTGTAGTTTAAGCTTCCAAACCTAACCTAATGGCCAGGGGCGTGACTCTCGATCTGCTCCAGATGGCCAAGCGAGTTGGCCCGTGGTGCGAAGCCATCGAATACAAAGATCTGTTCGGGGAGAAAAGTCTCACCCTGGACTGCATCGCTATCAATGATCGAAGGAGCCATCAAGCCTAATGGCGACGACACAGAGGAACTCTCAATGAAAGCACCAATGTCGGTGTCAAAACCGGCGGATCTCGGGTAGGGGGTCCCAAACTGTGCGTCTAAGGCGGATGGTAACAGGACGCATGGGACATGATGTTTTACCCAGGTTTGGGCCCTCTTGATGGTGGTGAAACCCTACGTCCTGCTTGATTATTTTTGATAATATGTGTAGTACAAGAGTTGATCTACCATGAGATTGGAGAGGCTAAACCCTAGAAGCTAGCCTATAGTATGATTGTATGTTGTCCTACGGACTAAAACCCTCCGGTTTATATAGACACCGGAGGGGGCTAGGGTTACACAAGGTCGGTTACAAAGGAGGAGATGTACATATCCGTATTGCCTAGCTTGCCTTCCACGCCAAGTAGAGTCACATCCGGATACGGGACGAAGTCTTCAATCTTGTATCTTCATAGTCCAATAGTCCAGCCAAAGGATATAGTCCGGCTTTCCGGATACCCCCTAATCTAGGACTCCCTCAGTCAGTAAGACCACCATTTTCAAGAAGGGCAAAGGGAAGAAGAAGGGGAACTTCAAGAAGAACAACAAGCAAGTTGCTGCTCAGGAGAAGAAACCCAAGTCTGGACCTAAGCCTGAAACTGAGTGCTTCTACTGCAAGTAGACTGGTCACTGGAAGCGGAACTGCCCCAAGTATTCGGCGGATAAGAAGGATGGCAAGGTGAACAAAGGTATATGTGATATACATGTTATTGATGTGTACCTTACTAGAGCTCGGAGTAGCACCTGGGTATTTGATACTGGTTCTGTTGCTAATATTTGCAACTCGAAACAAGGACTACGGATTAAGCGAACACTGGCAAAGGACGAGGTGACGATGCGCGTGGGAAATGGTTCCAAAGTCGATGTGATCGCGGTTGGCACGCTACCTCTACATCTACCTTCGGGATTAGTATTAGACCTAAATGATTGTTATTTGGTGCCAGCGTTGAGCATGAACATTATATCTGGATCTTGTTTGATGTGAGACGGTTATTCATTTAAATCAGAGAATAATGGTTGTTCTATATATATATGTGTAATATCTTTTATGGTCATGCACCCTTGAAGAGTGGTCTATTTTTGATGTATCTTGATAGTAGTGATACACATATTCATAATGTTGAAGCCAAAATATGCAGATTTGATAATGATAGTGCAACTTATTTGTGGCACTGCCGCTTAGGTCATATCGGTGTAAAGCGCATGAAGAAACTCCATACTGATGGACTTTTGGAACCACTTGATTATGAATCACTTGGTACTTGCGAACCGTGCCTCATGGGCAAGATGTCTAAAACGCCGTTCTCCGGAACTATGGAGAGAGCAACAAATTTGTTGGAAATCATACATACAGATGTATGTGATCCGATGAATGTTGAGGCTCGTGGCGGATATCGTTATTTTCTCACCTTGACAGATGATTTAAGCAGATATGGGTATATCTACTTGATGAAGCATAAGTCTGAAACATTTGAAAAGTTCAAAGAATTTCAGAGTGAAGTTGAAAATCATCGTAACAAGAAAATAAAGTTTCTACGATCTGATCGTGGAGGAGAATATTTGAGTTACGAGTTTGGTCTACATATGAAACAATGCGGAATAGTTTCGCAACTCACGCCACCCGGAACACCACAGCGTAATGGTGTGTCCGAACGTCGTAATCGTACTTTACTAGATATGGTGCGGTCTATGATGTCTCTTACAGATTTACCGCTATCATTTTGGGGTTATGCTTTAGAGACAGCCGCATTCACGTTAAATAGGGCACCATCGAAATCCGTTGAGACGATGCCTTATGAACTGTGGTTTGGCAAGAAACCAAAGTTGTCGTTTCTGAAAGTTTGGGGCTGCGATGCTTATGTGAAAAAGCTTCAACCTGATAAGCTCGAACCCAAATTGGAGAAATGTGTCTTCATAGGATACCCAAAGGAGACTGTTGGGTACACCTTCTATCACAGATCCAAAGGCAAGACATTCATTGCTAAGAATGGATCCTTTCTAGAGAAGGAGTTTCTCTCGAAAGAAGTGAGTGGGAGGAAAGTGGAACTTGATGAGGTAACTGTACCAACTCCTCTATTGGAAAGTAGTTCATTACAGAAATCGGTCTCTGTGACGCCTACACCAATTAGTGAGGAAGTTAATGATGATGATCATGGAACTTCAGATCAAGTTACTACTGAACCTCGTAGTCAACCAGAGTAAGATCCACACGAGAGTGGTACTGTAATCCTGTTCTGGAAGTCATGCTACTAGATCATGATGAACCTACGAACTATGAAGAAGCGATGGTGAGCCCAGATTCCGCAAAATGGCTTGAGGCCATGCAATCTGAGATGGGATCCATGTATGAGAACAAAGTGTGGACTTTGGTTGACTTGCCCGATGATCGGCAAGCAATTGAGAATAAATGGATCTTCAAGAAGAAGACTGACGCTGACGGTAATGTTACTGTCTACAAAGCTCGACTTGTTGCGAAAGGTTTTCGACAAGTTCAAGGGATTGACTACGATGAGACTTTCTCACCCATAGCGATGCTTAAGTCTGTCCGAATCATGTTAGCAATTGCCGCATTTTATGATTATGAAATTTGGCAAATGGATGTCAAAACTGCATTCCTGAATGGATTTCTGGAAGAAGAGTTGTATATGATGCAACCGGAAGGTTTTGTTGATCCAAAGGGAGCTAACAAAGTGTGCAAGCTCCAGTGATCCATTTATGGACTAGTGCAAGCCTCTCGGAGTTGGAATAAACGCTTTGATAGTGTGATCAAAGCATTTGGTTTTGTACAGACTTTTGGAGAAGCCTATATTTACAAAAAGGTGAGTGGGAGCTCTGTAGCATTTCTGATATTATATGTGGATGACATATTACTGATTGGAAATGATATAGAATTTTTGGATAGCATAAAGGGATACTTGAATAAGAGTTTTTCAATAAAAGACCTCGGTGAAGCTGCTTACATATTGGGCATCAAGATCTATAGAGATAGATCAAGACGCTTAAGTAGACTTTCACAAAGCACATACCTTGCCAAAGTTTTGAAGAAGTTCAAAATGGATCAAGCAAAGAAAGGGTTCTTGCCTATGTTACAAGGTGTGAAGTTGAGTAAGACTCAATGCCCGACCACTGCAGAAGATAGAGAGAAAATGAAAGATGTTCCCTATGCTTCAGCCATAGGCTCTATCATGTATGCAATGCTGTGTACCAGACCTAATGTGTGCCTTGCTATAAGTCTAGCAGGGAGGTACCAAAGTAATCCAGGAGTGGATCACTGGACAGCGGTCAAGAACATCCAGAAGTACCTGAAAAGGACTAAGGATATGTTTCTCGTTTATGGAGGTGACAAAGAGCTCATCGTAAACGGTTACGTTGATGCAAGCTTTGACACTGACCAGGACGATTTTAAATCGCAAACCGGATACGTGTTTACATTGAACGGTGGAGCTGTCAGTTGGTGCAGTTCCAAACAAAGCGTTGTGGCGGGATCTACGTGTGAAGCGGAATACATATCTGCTTCGGAACCAGCAAATGAAGGAGTCTGGATGAAGGAGTTCATATCCGATCTAGGTGTCATACCTAGTGCATCGGGTCCAATGAAAATCTTTTGTGACAATACTGGAGCAATTGCCTTGGCGAAGGAATCCAGATTTCACAAAAGAACCAAGCTTATCAAGAGACGCTTCAATTCCATCCGGGATCTAGTCCAGGTGGGAGACATAGAAATTTGCAAGATACATACGGATCTAAATGTTGCAGACCCGTTGACTAAGCCTCTTCCACGAGAAAAACATGATCAGCACCAAGGCTCCATGGGTGTTAGAATCATTATTGTGTAATCTAGATTATTGACTCTAGTGCAAGTGGGAGACTGAAGGAAATATGCCCTGGAGGCAACAATAAAGTTATTATTTATTTCCTTATATCATGATAAATGTTTATTATTCATGCTAGCATTGTATTAACCGGAAACATAATACATGTGTGAATACATAGACAAACAAATTGTCACTAGTATGCCTCTACTTGACTAGCTCGTTGATCAAAGATGGTTATGTTTCCTAACCATAGACATGAGTTGTCATTTGATTAACGGGGTCACATCATTAGGAGAATGATGTGATTGAAATGACCCATTCCGTTAGCTTAGCACCCGATCGTTTAGTATGTTGCTATTGCCTTCTTCATAACTTATACATGTTCCTATGACTATGAGATTATGCCGCTCCTGTTTACCGGAGGAACACTTTGTGTGCTACCAAACGTCACAACATAACTGGGTGATTATAAAGGTGCTCTACAGGTGTCTCCGAAGGTACTTGTTGGGTTGGCGTATTTCGAGATTAGGATTTGTCACTCCGATTGTCGGAGAGGTATCTCTGGGCCCTCTCGGTAATGCACATCACTTAAGCCTTGCAAGCATTGCAACTAATGAGTTAGTTGCGGGATAATGTATTACAGAACGAGTAAAGAGACCCTCCGGTAACGAGATTGAACTAGGTATTGAGATACCGACGATCGAATCTCGGGCAAGTAACATAGCGATGACAAAGGGAACAATGTATGTTGTTATGCGGTCTGACCGATAAAAGATCTTCGTAGAATATGTAGGAACCAATATGAGCATCTAGGTTCCGCTATTGGTTATTGACCGGAGACATTTCTCGGTCATGTCTACATAGTTCTCGAACCCGTAGGGTCTGCACGCTTAACGTTTCGAGGACAGTTATATTATGAGTTTATATGTTTTGATGTACCGAAGGATGTTCAGAGTCCCGGATGTGATCACGGACATGACGAGGAGTCTCGAAATGGTCGAGACATGAAGATTGATATATTGGAAGCCTATGTTTGGATACCGGCAGTGTTCCGGGTGAAATCGGGATTTTACCGGAGTACCGGGAGGTTACCGGAACCCCCGGGGACTAAATGGGCCTTAGTGGACCTAGGTGGAAGAGAGGAGAGGCGGCTAGGGCTGGGCCGCACGCCCCTCCCCCCAGTCCGAATAGGACAAGGAGAGGGGGGCGGCGCCCCCCCTTCCTTCTTCTCCTCCACTCTTCCCCCCTCCCAAGTCCTAATCCAACTAGGAAAGGGGGGAGTCCTACTCCCGGTGGGAGTAGGACTCCTCCTGGCGCGCCTCCTCCCTAGCCGGCCACACTCCCCCTTGCTCCTTTATTTACGGGGGCAGGGGGCACCCCATAGACACAACAATTAATCGTTTGATCTTTTAGCCATGTGCGGTGCCCCCCTCCACCATAGTCCACCTTGATATTGTTGTAGCGGTGCTTAGGCGAAGCCCTGTGTCGGTAGAACATCAACATCATCACCACGCCGTCGTGCTGACGAAACTCTCCCTCAACACTTGGCTGGATCGGAATTCGAGGGACATCATCGGGCTGAACATGTGCTGAACTCGGAGGTGTCATACGTTCGGTACTTGATCGGTCGGATCGTGAAGACGTACGACTACATCAACCGCGTTGTGCTAACGCTTCTGCTTTCGGTCTATGAGGGTACGTGGACAACACTATCCCTTCTCGTTGTTGTGCATCACCATGATCTTGCGTGTGCGTAGGAAATTTTTTGAAATTACTACGTTCCCCAACACAATCAGGGCCCAACATGTTCCTTCTGGTCCATAAAAAATCTCCGTAAAGTTTCGTGGCATTTGGACTCCGTCTGATATTGATTTTCTGTGATGTAAAAAACACGGAAAAAACAGGAACTGGCACTTGGCACTATGTCAATAGGTTAATAGCAAAAAATGATATAAAATGATTATAAAACATCCAAGATTGATAATATAACATTATGGAACAATCAAAAATTATAGATACGTTGGAGACGTATCAGCATCCTCAAGCTTAACTCCTACTCGTCCTCGAGTAGGTAAGTGATAAAAACAGAATTTTTGATGTGGAGTGATGTTTAACATGTCATATCATATTCTTTTCTTTATAGCATGGACATTTGGACTTTTTATGTGATTCAAAGAAATAGTGTAGTTTTGACATAATAATTTAGATACTCAAGCATATCAACAAGCATCCATGTCTTTCAAAATATCAATGCTAAAGTAAGTTATCCCTACAAAATCATATAGTCTTATCATGCTCTGTCTTCTTAACACAAAGTATTTATCATGCACAACCCCGATGACAAGCCAAGCAATTGGTTCATACTTTTTAACGCGCTTCAGCTTTTTCAACTCTTACGCAATACATGAGCGCAAGCCATGGATATAGCACTATAGGTGGAATAGAGTATGATGATAGGGGTAAATATAGAGAAGACAAAAAAAGTAAGAAAGTCTCGCATCGATGCGGCTAACCAACGGACTATGGAGATGCCCATCAATCGATATCAACGTGAGGATTAGGGATTGCCATGCAACGAATGCACTAAGAGCTATAAGTGTATGAAAGCTCAATATGAAAACTAAGTGGGTGTGCATCTAATCCTATAATGAAAAATTCCCACTAGTATATGAAAGTGACAACATAGGAGACTCTCCATATCAAAAACATGGTGCTACTTTGAAGCACAAGTGTGGTAAAGGATACTAACATTGCCCCTTCTCTCTTTTTCTTTTTTTCTTTTTTTCTTTTCTTTTATATTTTTTCTCTCATTGTCCGGAGTCTCATCCCGACTTGTGGGGCAATCATAGTCTCCATCATCCTTTCCTCACTAGGGCACTGCTCTAAAAATGATTAATGATGATCATCACACTTCTATTTACTTATAACTCAAAAGAAATAAAGATTACAACTCGATACCTATGACAAAGTATGACTCTATATGAATGCCTCTGGCATGTACCAAGATGTGCAATGATCTAGCGTAACATGTATGAAAAATGATGAACGGTGACTGGGCCACAACTACTATGTCAGCTATATGATCATGCAAAGCAATATGACAATGAATGCTCAAGTCATCAAACGGAAGTGGTGGAAGTTGCATGGCAATATATCTCGGAATGGCCATGGAAAAGCCATAATAGGTAGGTATGGTGGCTGTTTTGAGGAAGATATAATAAGGCTTATGTGTGATAGAGCGTATCATATCACGAGGTTTGGATGCACCTGCAAAGTTTGCACCATGTCTCGATGTGAGAAAGGGTAGTGCACGGTACCGTAGAGGCTAGCAAATTGCGAAAAGGTAAGAGTGCGTATAATCCATGGACTCACATTAGTCATAAAGAACTCATATACTTATTGCAAAAATTTATTAGCCCTCGAAGCAAAGTACTACTACGCATGTCCCTAGAGGGATAGATTGGTAGGAAAAGACCATCGCTCGTCCCCGACTGCCACTCATAAGGAAGACTGTAACATCTCGAATTTTCAATTTGGGATGTTATACATAGATCATTCTTACATATCATATTTTATTGCATTTCGCCTCGCGATCCTCGAAATCCTAAGCAACTCAAGGACCCTCGGAGAGAGTTGGGGATTTCCCCGGTTTTCAAATTTGATTTTATCAAATTTTGAAACGAGGATTTTGGTTTTAATTATTTTTCTCTCCGAAAATATTTCATATTAAAATATATGAGAGGAGATAATATGACTTCTCCAAGATAATTGAAATATTGGAGGAAAAATATTAAAAATCAAGTATTTGTTTTATTTGGATTTTACTACAATTTTGTTTGCATTAGAAAAATTGCACGTTTTCAAAATTGCATTTTAGGGCCAAGAAAATGTTCATCTCGTTCTAAATATTTTATTTAGACGGTGAAATTTTGTTTTGGCATTTTTAGAATTTTATTTTATTTTCTAGGATTTTTTTTTGTTTCGGCGGAATTATTTAAAAAAGGAGTTGCGCAGGGGCTAACTGGGCCGAAGCCCAGCCGCCGGCCCGCCTCTCCCGCGCGTCGTCTCCCTCTTGGAGACCGGCCACGCCGCCGCCGCCCCGACTCGGACCGGGAGTCCGTCCAGGACTCCTTCCTGCCGCCTCTTGCCCCCCTCCCCAAGGCACCCCCTCCCCTTTATATACACCGCCTCCCCCACCACCACCACCACCCGCCACCGCCGCCTCGCCCCGCCGCCCGCAGCCGCAGCCACCGCCGCCTGCTGCCACGCCGCCTCGCCGCTGCCGCGCCTCGCCCCGCCATCGCCGCCGCGTCTCACCGGACCGACGAGGTAGCCGCCGGTTTTTTAAAAAGAAAACCGATTCGGGTTTTTTTAAGAAAACCCTAGTTCGTTTTTTTTGGTTCGCCAGTTTTTCCCGGTTTTTCTTTTTAGCGGATGTTCGTCCGTACATTCGTTTTAATGAACGATTTTTGCTCGTTAGTTACAGACAATGAATGCTCGTTCGTTAGCCTGTTCGTCAGTTTTCTTTTATCGGATTTTTCCGCAGTTACTTCTGATCGCGATTTCTGATCTGATTTTCGTTCTAGTTTATCTTTTCACTCATTTGTCGGAATCAGGTGATTCAAGCGCCTAGATATTCGTCTCGAGACCCCCTTTCTGCTTAACCAACTTGAACAAGCTTTTGCTAATGTAAAATTTGACCTAGGTCCAGATTAGTAAACTGATCTTGTTTTCTTCGCCATTTGAGTTTCGTTGCTCCGTTCAATTGGATTCTTTTTGCAAACCGGAGTTCTTAAGTTGAACTTTCTGGTTAGATCTTCTTATTTGAGATTTACCCGTGCTTCTTTGCTTGATTTCTTATGTATTCTATTGTTTGTTTGCGATAGAATTCCCGGAGTGCGAAGCGTGTTATTTGGAGTCCCTAGGTTACGCGGATCGTCAGCAAGGCAAGTAACACTTTGATCATACCCCTTTATCACCCAGTTTTTATGCATTAGTTCCAATCCTCAAACATTGCATGGTTAGGATGTCATTAACATGTGGGTTGGGAAGTAGTTGATGAGGTAGAACCTATTGCCCTGTTACATTCAAACCCCTGGGAGTTACTTCTACGCGTTGCTTATATTGCTATGCTATGCTCGTAGACGTGGTTTGGGTGAGTGAAATCCATGACAGATGTGAGATTGTTAATTAATGGTTCAACTTAAGGTGGCAACTTAAATACACATCTGGGTGGATTGAGGCACCTAGAGTACCCAGTGTTGCCTGTATTTTTGGAAATCCCGGAGTACCCGTGTGATCTTCCTATGGACCGCCACCCAGGCTCAAAGGGAACTGAGATGTTTCATGCTAGAAACTTCCGTGTGCAGCCACAAGCTATTATGGGCTCTAGCATAGTTGAGTAAGTTACGTGAAGCTCTTGAAGAGGTGGATCAGCAGGTAGTGGGTTGTAGGTTTGGTATGGTCTGCCCGAAGTAGAGAGTTAATGTTTCTGAAAGACTGTGTCTCGGTCATTCGTTTCTCAAACACTCTGTAGTGCGAGAAAACCAACGGAGGAGATCGAGTCTTGTGGGGAAAAGTGCGCAAACCTCTGCAGAGTGTACAAACTAATCATGGTTAGCCGTGTCCCCGGTTATGGACATCTTGAGTATCTAGTACTTGGAGTATCTTAAGTATCTCATCACTCTAAACTAATATTGTTGGGTTGTTAATTACTTTAATTGGGATTGAGTTGGAGGAACCTTCTCAATGATGTTTCAACTACCATGATAGTTCAATTAAAATCTATTCCTTTGTTGTAGGGAAAAATTGGCTTTTCGCAAAAACTATAACCATAGAGCTTTCCACCAACCAAATATGCATGTAGTGATAACATTAGTCTGTTCTTGCTCTACTGTGTTACTTTGCCAGCATATTCCATGTGCTGACCCGTTTTCGGGCTGCAACGTATTATGTTGCAGACTTTTCAGACGAGGAGTAAGGTTCGTTAGGTCGTTGTCGTGCAGCTCAGCTATGTCGTTGGAGTTGATGGACTCACTTTGCCTTCCAAGCCTTCCGCTGTTATATTATTAGATGGCCTTAAGCCATATTTATTGTAATAAGTTCTCTTTGGAGGCATTCGATGTAATAAGTGTGTGATTGCTACTCTGTTATAAATCCTCGAGTACTGTGTGTGTCAGCATTACCGATTCAGGGATGACACTGAAGCATAGAGACTTGACCGTTTGAGGTCGGGTCGCTACAAAGACAATCAAAAATAAATCATGCTCCAACATCATAGCATAACAAGAGACTATACGTGCATGCTTCGGGAATCACAAATCTTAACACCAATATTCCTACTAGAGCATAATTACTCATCAACATAACTCACATATCACATCATCATATCTCAAAACTATTACTAAGAATCAAGTTTATTTTGTCCAATGATCTTCATGATATTTTTTTATTTTTCTTTATCCTTCTTGGATATCTATCACTTTGGGACTAATTTTCACATGTTGCTTTTCATAAGCTCAAACAAATATAGGTGAAGATCATTAGCATAACAAATTTTCTTTCTCTCAAAATAATTTAAGTGAAGCAAGAGAGAATTTCTTCAAAAATTTATTAACTCTCAAATAAATCTAAGTGAAGCAAGAGAGAATTTCTTCAAAAATACTAAGCACACCGTGCTAAAAAAGATATAAGTGAAGTACTAGAGCAAGTCCTAGCTCATAAAAGATTTAAGTGAAGCATAGAGAGCAATTCTAACAAGTCATGAAATAATTTTGTCTCTCTCAAATAGGTGTGTCCAGCAAGGATTGATGACTTAAAATACATAATAAAACAAGCAAAGACTCATATCATACAAGACGCTCCAAGCAAAACACATATCATGTGACGAATAAAAATATAGTCTCGAGTAAAATACCGATAGTTGTTGGAAGAAAGCAGGGATGCCACTCGGGGGCATCCCCAAGCTTAGTTGGTTGCTCATTCTTGGATAATAGCTTGGGATGCCAGGGCATCCCCAAGCTTAGGCTCTTCCATCCTTCCTTCATCCATCGTAAGATAACCCAAAACTTGAAAACTTCAATCACACAAAACTCAACAAAACCTTTGTGAGATCCGTTAGTATAAGAATAATAAACCACTACTATAAGTGTTGTATCAAACTAATTCATATTTTGTTTCTGTATTATATCTATTGTATTCAAACTTTTCTATGGCAAAAACTCATCAAAGAAAACCATAGAGCCATCAAAATAAGCACATAACACAAAGAAAACAGAATTTGTCAAAGCAGAACAGTCTGTAGAAATCTGACTATTTCGAATACTTCTGTAACTCCAAAAATTCTAAGAAATTAGGAAGACCTGAGAAATTTGTATATTGATCTACTTCAAGTGGAATGGGTATTTTATCGCTCCCTGGTAAAAATTGAAAATTAATTTCGTGAGCGTAAAAGTTTCTATTTTTTCCAGCAAAATCAAACAACTATCACCCAAGAAGATCCTAAAGGCTTTACTTGGCACAAACACTAGTTAAAACATAAAAAACACAATCATAACAGTAGCATAATTGTGCTAACACACAAAAACAGGAGGCAAAAAGCAAAAATAAATTTTATTCATCGGGTTGCCTCCCAACAAGCGCTATAGTTTCATGCCCCTAGCTAGGCATAAAATTTTATTAATGCTCAGATGAAAGATAATAATTGTAACACAAAGAGAGCATCATAAAACATGTGAAAAACATATTTAAGTCTAGCATACTTCCTATGCATAGGAATTTTATAGGAAAACAATTTATCGAGGCAAGCAAAACTACCATATGCAAGGAAGAAGAAATAAACAATACCAATCTCAACATAACGAGAGGTAATTTAGTAACATGAAAACTTTGACAACCATATTTCCCTCTCTCATAATTATTATATGTGGAATAATATTCAAATTCAACAATATAGCTAACACATAACATTTTCTCTTCACGATCCACATGCATAAAAGTTTTATGATCTTCCAAGATAGTGGGGTTAACATCAACTATAGTCATGACCTCTCCAAACCCACTTTCATCAAAAAATTCATAAGATTGAACACTCTCCAAATAAGTGGGATTATTTTTACCTAAAGTTGACACTCTTCCAAACCCACTTTCAAAATTATTGCAAATAACATAGTCATCATGAGTCTTAAATAAATTTTCAAGATCATAAGAAGAATCACCCCAATCATGATCATTGCAACAAATAGTGTTCATAGCAAAATTAGCATCCCCAAGCTTGGGGTTTTGCATATTATTAGCACAATTGACATTAATAGAATTTATAGTAAAATCATTGCAATAATGCTTTTCATTCAAGGAGCTATCATGAATCACTTCATAAAGTTCTTCATCACAATTTTCAGATTCACGAATCTCAAGCAAAACTTCATAAAGATAATCTAGTGCACTCAACTCACTAGCAATTGGTTCATCATAATTGGATCTCTTAAAAAGATTAGCAAGTGGATGAGGATCCATATCAATAAATTTTTAGAAAGCGAAGATGCAAGCAAATAGAAGACACATGGCAACACAAGCAAACAAAAGATCCAACCAGAAAAAGGCGAACGAAAAAGAGGACGAATAAAACGGCAAATTTTTGTGAAGTGGGGGAGAGGAAAACGAGAGGCAAATGGTAAATAATGTAAATTGCAAGGAGATGAGATTTGTGATTAGGAACTTGGTTATGTTGAACCAGTAAGAGAACCAAGCAACACAACGTAAACAACACCTGCACACAGATAACAACACCTCGCAACCCGGCGTGTTAAAGGGGTTGTCATCCCTTTCGGGTAACGATGCCAGAGATTGTAATAGATTGAAATAATAGATCACAAATAAAATAAAGCGCATCAAAGTATTTTTGTATTTTTGGTTTAATAGATGTGAATAAAAATGCAAAGGAAAAGTAGATCGCAAGCAAATATATGAGAAAGAAGACCCGGGGGCCGTAGGTTTCACTAGTGGCTTCTCTCGAGAAAGATAGCAAACGGTGGATAAACAAATTACTGTTGGGAAATTGATAGAACCTCAAATAATTATGATGATATCCAAGCAAATGATCATTACATAGGCATCACGTCCAAGATTAGTAGTCCGACTCCTACCTGCATCTACTATTACTTCACACATCGACCGCTATCCAGCATGCATCTAGTGTATTAAGTTCATGGAAAAATGGAGTAATGCAATAAGAACGATGACATGATGTAGACAAGATCCGTTTATCTATTGCATAGATATAGATCCCATCTTTTTATCCTTGGTAGGAACGATACATACGTGTCAGTTCCCTTTCTGTCACTGGGATCAAGCACCGTAAGATCAAACCCACTACCGGGCACCTCTTCCCATTGCAAGATAAATAGATCAAGTTGACCAAACAAAACCCAAATATCGGAGAAGAAATACGAGGCTATAAGAGATCATGCACATAAGAGATCAAAGAAACTCAAATAACTTTCATGGGTATAAAAAGATATGACTGATCATAAACTCAAAGTTCATCAGACCCCAACAAACACACCGTAAAAAGAGTCGCACCATATGGATCTCCAAGAGACCATTGTATTGAGAATTCAGCGAGAGAGAGAACCATCTAGCTACTAACTACGGACCTGAAGGTCTACAAAGAACTACTCATGCATCATCGGAGAGGCACCAATGGAGGTGGTGAACCCCATCTGAGATGGTGTCTAGATTGGATTTGGCGATTCTAGACTCTGCGGCGGCTGGATGAACATTTCATCAACCCCCCTAGGGTTCTAGTATTTTTGGAGTATTTATAGAGCAAAGAGGCGGTCCGGGGGGCACCCAAGGTGGGCACAACCCACCAGGGTGCGCCTAGGCCTCCTGGCACGCCCTGGTGGGTTGTCCCCTCCTCGGGACTCCCCCCCCCCAGGTGCAACCAGGGCCCAACATGTTCCTTCTGGTCCATAAAAAATCTCCATAAAGTATCGTGGCATTTGGACTCCGTCTGATATTGATTTTCTGCGATGTAAAAAACACGGAAAAAACAGGAACTGGCACTTGGCACTATGTCAATAGGTTAGTACCAAAAAATGATATAAAATGACTATAAAACATCCAAGATTGATAATATAACAGCATGGAACAATATAAAATTTATAGATACGTTGGAGACGCATCACCCCCCCCCTTCCTTCTCCTACTCCCTCTCCCTCCCTTTTTTCCCCTCCGGCAGAAGGAAAAAAGGGGGGCTGAATCCTACTAGGACTGGAGTCCTAGTAGGACTCCCCTCTCCTTAGCGCACCCCTTATGGCCGGCCTCCTCCCCTCCTCCTATATATACAAGGGCAGGGGCACCCCAAAGCACATCAATTGTTCTCTTAGCCATGTGCGGTGCCCCCCTCCATAGTTTACTCCTCCGGTCATAGCGTCGTAGTGCTTAGGCGAAGCCCTGCGCGGATCACATCACCATCACCGTCACCACGCCGTCGTGTTGACGGAACTCTCCCTCGACCCTCCGCTGGATCAAGAATTCGAGGGACGTCATCGAGTTGAACGTGTGTTGAACACAGAGGTGTCGTACGTTTGGTACTTGATCGGTTGGATCGCGAAGACGTTTGACTACATCAACCGCGTTAAGCTAATGCTTCCGCTTTTGGTCTACTAGGGTACGTGGACACTCTCTCCCTGTCTCGTAGCTATGCATCTCCTAGATAAATCTTGCGTGGTCGTAGGAATTTTTTTGAAATTGCATGCTACGTTCCCCAACATTTGTCATGTCCACATGAGATCAAACGAGATAAGAGATGTAAGACGGAGATGGTTAGACCATATGAGCAGATAGCACTCGATTGTCTTGAAGTTCTAGCAGAATCATTCTGAACTCGGGACACAAAGCATGGAAAGATGAACAAGAGTCATATGGTGATATGATCGGCAATAGATTGCCCATCGGTCAAAATTGTCGTCATCAGTGATGTCCACATGAATGACTGAGAATTATATTTGGATCTTGAATCACTTAATATTAATTATGAGAGATATTAACTTGAGTGGGAGTGCACTTCATATTGTTAAAATTATAACAACTTAGTGCAAGGTTTAATTATGATAATGTCTAAATATTTTGTGTCTATCATTGTAGATCAATGGCTCGCAATATGTTCAACTTATCCCATATGTTAGAGAAACAAAAGTTGGCTACTAATGGTGGAAACTATGCGGATTGGATCCGAAACATGAGATTTGTTCTCAGGAGTGCTAAGAAGGAGTATGTGCTGGATCAACCCCTAGGTGATGCTCCCGGAAAGGATGCAACACCAGAAGAAGTTGCTTCTTATGTTGTTCGTAGTGATTATATGATTCAGTCCATTGCCTTTTGTTAACTTGCATGGATCCTGAACTACATAAGCGTTTTGAACGAGCCACAACTCAATTCATAATTGGGTCACTAGAAATTATGTACAAGAAGCAGTCAAGGACTAAACATTTTGAATTAACCAAGGCCTTGATTGAATGCAAGATGAAAGAGAGTTCCTCAATGAGTGAGCATATAGTGAAGCTTGCTGGCTATGTTGATAGACTGGCTTCTCTAGAATTTGGAATTCTGCCAACACTCGGTACAGATATTGTGCTTGCTTCACTCCCACTATCTTACGATGGCTTTATCATGAATTACAACATGAATGGGATGGATAATAGTGCAAACGATTTGTTTGCTATGCTCGAAACTGTCGAAGCTGGAATGCAGAAGAATAAAACAGTGTTGATGGTCAACACGACCACCAGTTTCAAGAAGAAGGGCAAGTCCAAGAAGTACTGATGCTCAAAACTTTAGAAGCTAGAACGTCCACTTTACATATTTGAAGAAAGGTTATAATAGCATATTTTTTCGAATTAGACAGCGAAATGCATTGGAGTACTGATGTTTACCGTGCGCCCGAATATCAAGTTGAGTTGGCTTGACTCATTCCGCAAGTAAGATGTTGGTTGCGTTTGAAATCCTAGCATTACGCCACGTGTCATGTGTACAATAGGTGACTGGTTTCCTTATTGGTCATTTCGCACCTCGAGACTGATCCCGGTTATAAATAGCCACCCCACTTCAACCTTAAACGGTTGGTTGCTCTGTGAGTGAATTGACAAGAGCTTGTCAGAGCAACCCATCCCCCCGAAGAGATTTTGAGAATCCTAAGAGAGTAAAATCCCAGAGCCTACAACTGTTAAGTGATTGAACATCACTAAAGAACTAACTGAAACTTAAGTTAACATGTTACTCTTGTGGACTGTGCATCCACTAGACGGTTAGGTGTCTACTCAGAGCATCTGAGAGTTATTGTGAACAACCGAACACAAGTCAGTGAATGTCTCGGACATGTACCTCAAAGATCTACCACGAGTGATAAGTATAAGTGACTTCAGCTCAAGGATAATAGGGTGAAGACCTGGTATTCTGAGTTAAATCTCAGCCCCTCCAACCAAGCATAGAGTTGTTCCAACAACTCGAACTTGTCGAACAAATCACTGTCTTCGTCAAGCCTACAGGTTCTACTTCTTCGATCACATTTAGTTCTATAACTTACATGTGTCCGAAGAACTTCTCCCCATCTTCTTTCTCTGTGATTGCTTCGAAGACGATTTTGAGTACTTTGTTATTCTGGTGCGTATGGCATGTTTAATTTTGTGAGCACTGCTACTTAGATTTACCTTTGTTCCACTAGATGCTTCTCTGATTTTTACTTTTTGTTCTACTGTCGGTCGACTTCATAGTCATAACATAAACTGGTTACTTTAAGAACACCAACTGAATTGATATGACGAGAATTTTTCTAAAGCTTGTATGGTACGTAACACCAAAAGACCCTTATGCTTTAATTGGCCTATTTAGAAGAAAGCTTCAGGAGACATGTTTCTCCCTGATGATGACATTTGTGCTTCTCATATTTATTTTAAATGTTACTCTTATGATGTCTGATGAGGACATCACTAATACAGTTACACCCACAACCCCTGCTGCTACACATACTCAACCAATTATTAGAGCTTGCGCACGCCGACTAAATTACCAGGTACTTTCATTTGTTGGTAATGATTCTAATGTTCATGAGGATATGATGCTGCCTAAATTGGTTATATTTGTTTTGCTTACAAATGAAGGAGCCAACACGGACAAGAAGGACGAACATCGGAGCATGATCAAGCATGAAGATGATGGCGAGCGGAAAGGGAACAAGAACGGAGTTTTCTAATGAAGTTTTCAGCACTTTAGAGCCATCATGATGACATACAAAGGACATGGACGAAATATATAAGATGACCTTTCATAAATTTCGTCCATAACGTAATATAGGTGTCGCGCCACCTTATTTTTGTACCAAACCCATGTAATTTTAAAATACACTTAATATGTTGTTTTTAGAATCCGTATTAATAGGAAAATGAATTTTAGTCCCATCTTGCCAAGGATGGACAAAATTCCCCTCTGTCTCCCTATAAATACAACCCTTAGGGCGTCATTTTAGACTTGGGTTTTTTAGATTGAAGTTCACCATAACTGCAACTTGCGTCCTTCGTTTGTGTTCAATGATCAGACCAAGACGTCATAGAACCCCACTTGATCAATAAAATTTTCCTTTTATATTCGCAATATCCAGATTGTAATCTCAGTTTCTTGCTTGTTCTTCATTTGTGTGCAGAAAATAGACTCTCTTGGCCAGGTTGATCGTGTTCCGACGTGGTTAGTAACCTCTTGAAGTTGGTTTAGCGATTGCTAAGGTGCGACTTCTTCGCACGGTCATAGTCGAATCGTCAAAGTCGAGTTCCATCGGAAATGGTAGCTACCTCTCATCGAAACATCAGGACACCTTCGCCTCTATCAGTGTATTTATTGAACTTGAAATTATTACTATCCTTGAAGCTAATGGATTTCATGGTAATGAAGATGAAAAGGCTATTGATCATTGTTAAACTTGAAATTTTTGCCATGTTGTGACTTTGAAGTTAACCAGTAGGTCACCATGTGTGTGGATTAGGTCAACTAGGGTTTTGCAAGTGTGCGTGGTGCCGACGATACCGGAGGAAAACATATATGTTCGGCTAGAAGTCAAAAGTAAATTTCTATGTGAGGTAGTCTTGTTGGAGTAGGATCTAGGCTATGGCACCGAAATTGAGTTCGTCAAGTTGGGCGACGAAGTACTTAGATGTGCGGCCACTGCAAGTAGTCGGTAGTAGAGTGGCAACCCACGTGGAGTCTAGATTGAGCTTGGTGGTGGATAAGGTTGTGTAGAGAAGGGTGCACTAGCCACAAGAGGTGCATAGAAACTGGTGTTTGCCGGCCATAATTGATCTGGTCCTCGAAGTCAAGACCATGGCGTTCCGGACGCCTAGGCGACATCATAGCACAATTTGACAGGAGCAAACATAGTGCGGCTTGTCCGGCACGTCGACGAGTGAAGAGGCGCTGGATGCGAGAGTGTGGGTGGGTAGGCCAGGTTGAGGAAGAGGGGAGCCATTTGGGCATTTGACTATCTTCCACTTCCAATTTAAGTGTCCATATAGTGGTCAATAAATTGAGAAGAAAGGAAAATCTACATTGCATGTGTGTGCAAAAGTGCATCCCAATGGTGTTTTTCCCTTAGGGAGGAAATGCATGCGTGCAATCTTCCACCTCATGGTGACATCATGGCACTAATTGCTAAATTCAAAATGATTCGTCTTCAAGCCATTAATCTTATTAGTGACCTGTCTTAGCCAGAGAGTTGTCTCGGCGAGCTATTCGAAACAAGATCCCATATTTATATGTTTAATTTTTTTGACGCCATCAATTGTTAGATTATGTCACGATAGTTGTCATATTAACCAGAACAATTGCCACAAACATTGTGTATAGTGACCCCCTTCATTTTTTACTCCGCATATAAGGTTTGTTTGAAGTCAAACTATATGAAGTTTGACCAAAATTATATTTAAAATATCATACTAAAGCTACATAGTATAAAAATTAATTTCATGATGCATCTAATGATGTTAATTTCGTATTGAGAATGTTGATTTTTTTTCTATAAAGTTGGTCAGAGTTTGACTTCAGACAAACCCTATATGTAGATTAAATAGAAACGGAGGAAGTACCATACAATAATTTTGTATATTTTTAAACCTAGAATGTTGTGAAGAGCTACAGAATGAGTATTAAAGTGTTAACAATAAGCAAGAAAATGTATTAACCCACACAAGTACCATGAAACAAGTCTTTTAATACTGTATATTGACGTTCAGAAACCTCACAACTAAGTTAACTGAATCTGTTAACTAAGTGGCTAAATACGACAAGTGACAGTGATCTGCAAGTACACAAAAATATTTATCAGACATACCAACAAGAGATCTAGTTTTAAAGAACTCCTCATGAGGAAGCTAATGGTAAAAGTGGATCAATTGTGTAAACGATTTGGGGGACAAAACTTGTTAAACTTTGAATAGGAAAAAAAATCTCTTGCTATGTCATATTTTTGTGCTATTTTGTTGCGTGTGTGTATGAGAAAGAGAGAGCGAGAGAGGGGGGGGGGGTGTTACACAAAGGTACTAGATCTTTCCCATATTCACATATTTCGGTATATATTTAAGCAACTTCGCAATTAAAAAGAATACATGGATCTAATATATACTACTACGATATGTACTACTCCCTTCATTCCACAATGTAGTGCTTCCTCTATCCACATGCTTCAACTTTGACCGTAAATTTAACTACCAAGACCGATTGCGGCGCGAGCAAAAATTATATCAGTGAATTCATATTTAAAAGAAGTTTTCAATTATATAATTTTTTCTCCCGCCGCAGTTGGTCTTGTTAGTTAAATTTATGGTCAAAGTTGGACCTCGAAAAGCGCGCATCCAGATTGAAGTGCTCCTTGAGTCGTTTGTGCTCGCCGCATCTTACCATATATACGTACTACTCATCTGCACATCACGTCGAGATTTAAGTGCTCCTTCCATGAGACGTTTGTGCTGACGGTTTCAAGAGTCACCGCCACTGCTTGAGTCCACCGAGGACGGCGAGTCTGGAGAAGCATGATAGTGCACTTCAGCGTGTTGCTGCGACTGGTTGCTCAAGCTTTGAGCATGGTATGGCGGGGCTCGGCGAGACCGGTGCAAGGAGTGCTTCTTCCTGTGGCTCATGTTGATGATCGCCGTTACGATATCCATGATAGTGGGGAGGAGACTTGACGAAACAGTGATAAGTCCAGACACCTGCAGATGGCAGGATAACAATTGGAAATTATGTTTGGCAATCTTCGGTTGAAGTGAAAATATCAGGAAGAAATACAAGGAAGGAATTCTAACTGGCATAATGAGAAAAGATGAGAAATGCCTAGTAGAAGCATCTTCCATTGTGGCAATTAAAAGGAATCCATGGATCTAATATCTATGGAAAGAGATGTGTAGATTCTTACAGTGCCGTGACGGAAATAAGCCCTAATGTCGTATTGCAACCATACAGCATAGGATAGAACAAAAGCGAGAAAGAGCCCCAGAATATATACAGGGTTCCTGCTCATGAACAAAAGAACAGCCCTGGTTAGTCAGCCCACCAACATGAGAAAATGGCCCTGTTACAACCCTGAACACTGAAATCTCAGAATATCATGTTAACTAGAAACAACTTGAATTAAATGTTTAAAAGATAATTCAGATATTCCACCACATAAAGTACTTCAGTCAGATAAGTACCTAAGAAGAAACATAAATTCGTTGAATCCAAGTATTGCAAGAACAAGAATGGTCCACGCAGGTGGTAATGAATTATTACTACGTCTGTGTGCTTCCTGCAGAAAGGGTTGGATAGGAAGAATTCGATCAGGACACCACATACAGCACATATACTTAGGTAGATATACCATAAACATAATTCCACATATAAGGTGAAAAGGAAACAATGAGGATGGGACTACCAAGATTAGTACCCAGAGGTTCCAACTTCCAACACGGATTATTGGAACATGGGCTTATTGGAGCATGGGCCCATGTTCACCCTTTGAACAGTAAAAAAATGGTAAATCTGATTATTATTTTTGGTAACCATGGCCGTGTCCAAAAAGGAAATGACATCGTGGTATTCTGGCCAAAGAAAAAAGAAAGTCGGTGCTAAAAAAGCATCGTTTGAAGCAATTTGGATGTCCAATTTTGTTTGCTTTGCTAAGAATACCACAGATGTCATTTCTTCGCGAACCTTCAACTTTGAGTAGAACAGCCGACCAGGTTTATTAATATAAAGTTTTAGAATAGTTTGATTCTTTTTGCTATTTAAATTTTACTGTTTATAGGGATGCTCATGGGCTCATGTTCACCATTCAAGAAAACATAGATCACAGTTATGAAAGAACTGATCGATTGGATGAACACTTGGGCAGCAAATAACCCAGGAAAATATTTATTTATTTTGTGCGGGAAAAATAACCCAGGAAAATAGACCTGCATCAAAATTGCTTGTGCAACAGGATACTCCGTCTCAGCTTTGAATTGCCTCCAGATGGATTTACACTGCACTGGTGTGATTAGTGTATCCTGTGGTGACACCTGTACAAACATAAAATGTTCCAACTTATTTCTCACTCCATGCCTTGTAAACCATAGAGAGCAAAGTATAAGACGCAGCACCTCTTGCCATGTGGTTGAAGCTAGTGGATCAGAAGTGAACTCGATGCTCCTCTTCCAGCAAAGTGGTCCTCCATCTAGAAGAGAAACCATCAGAGCCCGGTCTATTTTATCTGGTTTATCATCCAACCTTACAGCTGCCATTACCGACATAAGCCTTAACGCCTGAAAATTGAAGATGGTAAACATATGATACTTTTTGTACACACAAATCACAGATGATTGCTTCACCCACCCAAGAATGGTGTGTTGGTAATTCTGGAACATGACAAGTATGAAACTATAAATACCGCTAAGCGTGCTTCTCGGGTGATTGCATGTATATCTTCATTTGCCGTCCATGTCCTTGGCATCAAATCTTTATCATGGCTCAACACAGTTGAAAACCTATAGATAATCAAATAAAACAGGTAGCAAACATGTTAACGATATAAAGATGGCAGTGCTATCCTAAAACATAAAGGCCACGTTTTCCTAGTTTCTCCTTCAGCAAAGAAAGGAATCATGTCCTACCTTCCTTTCATACGAATAAGGATGTTTCCAGCTTCTTCTCGAGCTTTCTTTACTACTGTACATTTTGCATGTTCCCTTAATTCTAAGACCATTTCAACAGAAGTTGTCTGATCTAGTTCATACTCAGAAAGGGAATCTGAAAATGTCAATATAATATGTTCGGTCTCACGCCTATATAATCTCCTAATAGATGCCCAAGAGTCTCGCTCGCCAGTTTCCAGGATTGATTGTACAGGTCCAGAAAGTGCATCCAAGAGCTTCTTCTGCAATGTTCAATAATGAAGGGCAAAGCATGAAGATGTAACGTTTTAAAAACTGACATCATGGTAAGAAAAACTTTCTGTATATTTCAGAAGGTGGGGGGGGGGGGGCGTCTCAAGATTTCAGAGTCTGTACTGAGTAGGAAAATAACCTTATAAGTAGCTTTTAGTTCATCCAATTTTGCAATCCTCAAACATGCTGTATGAACTTCCATACTCTGCTGCAGTTTGTTCCTGCTATTTGTAGCATCCCAGTCTGCATGTTTAACTACTGCATCTGCATGGGAACAACAAAGTAAAAACCAAAATACATAGTTTATCTAGTCAAAAATATTGAGATTCAAACCATGCAGGAGAGCTGCATGTATTCATTAGATAGAAATAGAAGTACAGCGCCAAAGATCGCATGGCCCATGGCAACCAAAACAAACAATAAACGACCTAAGGAACCCTGGCACGCCCGCCGGCAACCAGCGACCAAGACAGAACACTAGAACCTAAGCAAGTACAAGCAGGGACCACAAACATGCATGAAAGCACAGACCATACATCAAAGGAGCTTGCAACATCCAAGCAATGACCACGATAATAGAAGCGCAAGTCCGAAGTGAACCCTACTTGCACGAGCACTCCAAAATAGGACCAATATCTCAATTAAAGGAGACGATGCAGCCTAGTGTTTTCAATATCAGCTGAATGAGCCATAATAACAAGCATGAGAACTAGAGCTTATGACAAGCCACTACCGTTTAAAAACACACACAAGATGATAAAGACATGCCTCCCAAATGAAGATGATAACAATCCCAGGAGCAAGCAGTGGCAAAGCCAAGTTGTAGCTGTGTAGTCTAGTGACTACACATGAATTTGGCAAACAGGAGAACCTCATGTATACACCACTGCTGATCAAACAAATTAGGAAAATTGACTACACAGGTCCTCGTGACATCACAACGTCTGGATGCTGGCACTGCCACTGGGAGCAAGCGTGAAAAAAGTGCTTACAACAAGATCAACATGCAAAAGCTCATTGCAGTCGAAGTGCAATAGGGTGGTGAAAGCTCATTCAGTATTATGAAACCAAAAGCATGAAGGCAGTACCAAAACGTGAGAAATCAATTTTCACAATACTGTTCCTGTCAAAAAATTCACAATACTGCATTACTGCATATGGTTACAAGGTCACCCAAATTCATCAAAAGGAACATCACTAATCATGTAAAAAAAACGACTAACTGAAGAATAAAGCACATGACACGGAAACAATGGTCAAATAGCGCTAGATAGTTGCATCCAAGAAATCTTGAGGCTGGAAGTTGTTTGTTTACCTCTCCATCCTGCCTCAAACTCTACTGATGAAGACTGGGCACAATGACGAGCTGATGCTGCAAATCTCTCACCACTCCTCAATAATTGTTCTAGATCGTTTTTGAATTTACTGAGGACCGTGCAATGCAGGTGTTCTATCACTGTCTCAAAAGCAGGGTGCGTGTGCTGCAATGCATGAGACCAAGTGATCAACATGAGATACAATTGAAAAATCCAGCTTCATTTTCTAAGAATTGGCAAGATCCAGTATTTAACATTATAGCTGCCCTACATATGCGGAAACCGCTTCAGTTAACTTAATAGGACCCAAGAAAGATTATAAAACCGAGTGTTTCAGATGTTTGGAAGACAACACTTGATACTGCACGCGTTGGCAGCCAATGATGTAAACTGTCATTGGCCATGCACTGATTCTTAAGAATATATTCACCTACATTGAATATAGAGTAAAGCATATTAGAGGTTCCTAAACTAATTCGGGGGGTCTCACATAGGTTCTGGAACTTTAAAAATCACCATCACGGTCCTGGAAGTGCAATTAGTGAATCATCTAGGGCCAAAGCTGCAAACAAGCAGCGTGAGCGAGCACGGTGGAAGGATGACGTGGCCGCTTCGGACCTGGATGATTCACTAATCACACTTCCAGGATCTTGATGATGATTTCAAAGTTCCGGGAACTACATGAGACCCCTGAAATAGTTTAAGGACCTATAATGTCCTTACTCTTTCCATTCTCCACCCGCTCGGCTTATAATGGCTGAAGACAATGTGGACACTCATGCTAGGGCAATATAATCCTCCAAGGTTACCAATCGCGTAACTTAGGATGGATGCTGTTCCATGACCAGACTAAACTCCAAGGCCAACCTCCTCCACAAGCATATCTCCAGTATGCCCAAAGTGCAGCCACGCCTCCAAGGATGCCCTTCACATCTTCATCCAATGCCCGCACGCCACTGAATCTGGCAAAGAGTCGGCATCACTCCACCTCGCCGCACCAATCTTGTGGGCATGCAGAATGCCCCTAGACTGGACCACTCCATCTGGTCGACCGTCCTGCTCATCAACCTGTGGAAGATTTGGGCCTCTCGAAACACCATGATCTTCAACAAGATCGACTATCATGGCTCGACCACCCTACGGCTTATCATTGACGACCTGACCCTATGGTCTCACCGGCAAAAGATGCCGGCTGAAAAGACCGCCGCCTTACATACCTATCCGCACGAACCCTCGTGTTCTTGTAATTCCTTCTGTGACCGTCTGTACGATGGTTACAGCCTTCAGTTATATATTCAGGTGGGGACCCCCCCCCCCCCCCCCCCGGCGCTTTACACCACTTTATGTAAGTGAAGAGTGACAGAGTATGTTTAAATGAGTTACTCACATTTACAATTTCAGATTGTAACTGTTGACGTTTGACAGTTCTCACACCTTCGTCGAAGTACATGGTTTCCATGTCATAGCTGCAAGAAAAAGCAGTCAGATCAGAGATCGAACTGTATGAAACAAATGCCAAGATCATTTTCTTTATGTGCTTTCAAGAACTAATCAATTTCCACATAAACACTAATTGAAACAACCCCAGAGACCAAGACATTTGTACGACTATGCAGTACCAGAACAACCAAATAAATTCAGCTAACTCACATGACAAAATAAAACAAAAACCGAAAAAATAAACCATCAGCGTAAAAAGTAAGAAAAGGTTTCCTTTCTTTTGAGATTTCTATCAAGTGATGCCATGGTACAGTACAAATGAATGGCGGTTTTAAGAAGTGATGTAAACATTATGAATTATATATCTTCCGAGTTTTCCTACTCCTAAACTGTGTTGTGCTCGGGTTATTTTATAATTTGCTGTGGAAAAATAGTCACCAAAGCAGAAAAAAGTTGTGGGGAAAAGGCAAAAACTGGTTCAAAAAGCTTGATTACCATAAGACATAGCAGCATGGTAACACGACGCAAATGGCATTATAAGGAACCGCGTGCATTAATTGATCAATATGTTGGGTAACAGTTTAATATCCATATAGGCAGTACATGATGTGCATCAAAACAATATAGAACCTCAGACTTATGGGGACAAACAAACAAAGATCGAACATGCGTGCAAGGAAAATGTGCATTACACCGCTGAAGCAAATGAACAGCACGTAATTAAACTAACAGGTTCAGGGGTATGCTAATTGAGAAGACAAACATAATGAATCATGGTAATCAATGTGATTATCATAACTTTCTAGGAAGACCCTTGCCGGGAAAACTAGTCAATCACTCACTCTAATAGATAAAAATCAATAATGTCGCTAAGCTTCATGCCAAAGCTTCGTACTGGACCGGATGTTACAGCTGCCTCCAGCTCCAACCAACCCTGCAGAGCGAAATAATTAATTCCCATGGTGCTAGCTAAAGAGAAGATTAAGAACTATAACATAAGAGCAAAGGTAACCTCATCCAACATAAAACATCTAAGCTTTTCATCCGCAATGTCTTCACAACGAACAGTAGCAACCATGATCTAGAAAATGCAGGAAGAAAAAACAGTGAAATATATAATTTATATATGATATAAAAGGGATTTAGAAGGATGCTTAGGTACCCAATGAAGTGTTAGTTTTCTCAGACCACTGTCAATAAAAATACAATGACCTAACCTTGTGAGCGGGAAGGTTAAGGTCCTTATTTTCTCGTATTACTTTCCAGATATGCATTGCGCTAATACAGAAACCTGAAGCAGGTATGACACCTCTTCTATCAGCTGCTAAACCACCGGGATCGATTGAATGAATAAACTTGTGCCTGAGTTTCCCAACCTGCAAGTAAGTAAAAAAGGTAGGAAACGGTAGAGTACAAGGTCTTCCCCATAAAAAAAAGAGAGAGAGACTAGCTTGAGTTATTGATTCTACACAAGACGTCTAAACTAAAATATAGTTGCAACCAGCATGTGACAGAATAAGCATGTTAGCTTCTAACATACCTGCTCCTTAAATAGTTCTTCGTTCTCTTCATAACTTGACAAAGCGGTGACCTCCACCTTTATATTGAACAAAATATATGTCAGTTGATATATGCAAGTCCCATTTTCAGTGAAAGTCATGCACTTACATTGAAGAATTCGCTTAGCACAGCTTTCTTGAAGACTTCTGGTTTGGGAACAGAATCCCATATCTATTACAAACAGAAAAAAAAATTGTGAATATTCCAATATGACAAAGCAGAAAAGGAAGGTGAGCAGAATGTAAGATAAGAAAACCTTGTGGATATCCTCCTTTAGAGCCTGGGCAAGATACTCTACGGGAGTCTGCAAATAAGAAGAAAATAATAATAATGAAATCATACAAATTATGCACGAGAATTGAGTGCCACTCAGTTGGCTAGCAGCTTATGCGCTTGCTACGCACACGTGGGTTCAAGACTTGGCCTCCATGCGGTGCCTCACAGTTGTTTTCCTAAATAAAAATGCCACAGGTGCTAGTTCCTCTTGGTCGAGTTTTATTTCTATATAAGCATGGCTATGTGCATGTAGAGGCCGGGAGAGAGATTTTCTTCCGTTGTCTAAAATACTAGAAGTTATGCATCTCTGACTCGGTAGTAGAGGAACAAAATTGTGTGTCTCGGTCTCTAGAACTGTACTAACCTTTGTTTTATCACGGATCACAAGCAGTAGCGTCGTTTTCCGAGGGCTGAATAAACGCATCAAAACCTCAAATAGAGAAAAATAACTCATAAGAAACTAACACACATATGTAGTCAAAATAAGTACTTCATGTCTGATTGCAACCGAGTTACCTCAAATATAGTTTTCAAAAGAGGCCTGTTAGCCGCATGTTCTCGGCCTATGTCATGACACCACCTGCAGAGTGCACATTTACAATTAGCAATCCACATGAAAAGGTTGAGCAAAATTGCTCTCTACTCATTGCAGTAATTCAGTTATAATTCACCAACTAAAGATTACTCAATGACATCAGCAACTCACAAATTTATCATTACAATATCAGAAACTGCAAGAGCGAAAAGGGCACTCTGCTTCTCAAAGGCTGTATCATCCTGCACGAGTAACACAAGGCACCAGTTAATAATCGTCGCTGGAATGTAACTTAATACTAAGAATTAACAATACCAACCAGTGAAAAAACGGAAATAAAAGGTGAAGCTCCTCATTTCAACAAAAGAAATATCAAATGTATGGTCAGAAGTGACGATATGTATCCTTTAAGTTGACGGTTTCATTTTGTCGAACTTGATACTTCGTAATAAACACTTTTAATAAAGACGTCTGGGTGCTCGAGAAAAAAAAAAGATGGCTGACTTGCATTGCACAATGCAGAGGCCGGAGCCGCTCCCTCTTTTACGGAGAAAAAAAGTGGATGCCTGAAATTCTAGCTCAAACTGTCATAGGTGAAGGGACAGAGAACTTGCGAGAGTGTATTAGTTGGTTGCATTTCTAAGTATGTGCTCAAATCAGTTGCCTGGATTTAGGCTGCAAAATGGCAACTAGACGTACTATAGTGGCAAAATAGCATTTATAGCACACCACTGAGTGCTAAGAACCTCCATTTCGTACTGGAAACAAGAGCATAAATGTTATAGATCCTTGTAGAAAGTTAATAAGGGGACTAATGCAGCATGTGAATCACAGCAATTTTCTTCTCGGCATGTTAAGCACTCAGGTGGTACAAAGGAAATAAGTGACGCGTACTACTTTTGTGGACATTAGTCAACAAACAGTTAAGAGGCAGAGGACTGGATGAATGCTAAAGGCTGAGGAATATACAAGCCATCCAAACTATAAAATGAAAGTATAGCATGAAAGCCCAATTGCATGCATAACAATCTAAACATCGAACAGGCTTGCAAGTACAGTAGAAAACAAGTCACCTCCCCTCTTTCCCTCCCATCCGTCCCCTCCAAATCCATCACAAGAGTGAACGGCTCGATGCCAACAGCTTCGGCAACCCAAATCCCCTTGGTGGTCTGATTCCTGGCAGCAACAGCAGCAATGAAAAGACATAAGCAGCATTTAACATCACAATCACCAAATCGAACAATTTTTGAAGAAAAAGGAAACTCGGCGTGGATGGCGTTTACCTTCCTTTCAAGGCATCCATCTCGGTGAAGCTTGTCCCGAAGAGATGGTTGAGTAGGGTGCTTTTCCCTGCCCGGTGAACAAAGTAGGCATCAGGAACGGCTTCCGAAATGAACTAGCACCTAAACAAAATCGCCACCGCACGACAAGTTCACATCACGCTAGAGGGAACTCAACCGACCGCACCGCTAGAGGATAGGATGCGCACTACGGAAACGAGCATACGGATTAATAACTGCGTAAACGGAAACCTGTTTAATTTATCGCTCTCCATTTTCTCATCGCCGTGAACCCCAAAGAGACAGTTGCATCCTCCCCTCACAAATCCCAACACAAGGAGCTGAATATTTCCGCACGGCAGAGGATGTGGGCTCACCGCTGCCCTGGGGCCCAAAGATGGAGACGACGGCGTAGGAGAGGCCGCGCTGCACGAGCCCCGCCGCCGCCGCGAACCGCTCCAGCGCGGGGCCGTCCATCTCCCCCTCAGCGCCCACCACCTGCGCCGTGTGGCGCTCGGAGCCATCGGCCGCCATGGCAAGAGTCGCGGGGAAGCAAAGGATCGAAGCGAGAGGCTTCGCTTCGCGCGCAGGCGCGGCAGAGGGGAGAAGAGGGGAAGGGGAGAGGGGGGACAGGTGGCCGCGCTAGGCGAGCGAGGGTTTTATGCTTGATGGTTTTAATTAACGGGAAGGAGAAGATGGCGTGGCGGCGGGCGGCCCGACTCGACTAGAACGACCACGGCTCACCCTTCCGGCTCTTTCCATTTCCGCAACAGCTCTTCCTTTGAGTCCGACGCTGGACTTCCTTTTCTTTCCTTCTCTTTCTTTTAAAACCAAGGTAAAAGTTTTGTCTCATTCATTAATTAAGATAGAAAAAAGTTTGTTACAAGACACCCAAAAACACGGCATGCGGATTACTCGCGTGAAATAAAAGACCCTATCTTCTTTTCACCGGCGACGACCTAAAAGTTAGCCTCGGTAGAGATGGAGGAGAGCAAGATTGGCGGTGGAGCACTCTTATGCTTAAACACTCTTGCATTACGCTCGTTTCAAATTATCCATGAGACGAGCATGATGAGGGAGGCCTTGGCTTGACGGTTCGGCGTGCCCTCGGCAGAGGTGCTTGCCCACCACTCCTCCACCGAGTCGAACAAGGGCCAAGCAGAACTGTCAAGCCCGTGCATGATGAATTTCTCAATGGCCAAAGACCAAAGACGTCGTGTGTAGCAGCACTTATGGAAGAGGTGAGGCCCGCACTCTTGTATCGTCATGCAAAGAGGGCAGCGATCGCAATTTGGCCACCCACATTTTGCCAATCTATCGGTCGTTCAAATTATGTCTTGAAGGGCTAAGCAAGCAAAAAAAATTGACTTTGGAGATGCCCAAACCTTCCAAACCATTTTGTCCAAGGGATAAAGGATCGTCCCTAGGAACTATGCCCTGTACGCGAAGGTCGTCAAGTATTGTTCACAGGTCGTGTGTTTCTAAAGGATGCCATCCTCGGTGGGCTCGTCAAGACAGACCTCATTTAGTATCATTCACAGAGCGAAGAATTGTGTGATGTGCTCAATGGAGACATTGGTGGGGGGGTTGATCTCGAATACGCATGAGAGTTATCTGTACCTCTATACTCCTATACAGTATACCAGCATCAAGTAATGTAGATTGTTGGATCTTTTTAATCAGATGGCTCATATTTGTTGGTTTATGTCCGAGAACTGCGTGGCCTAGTATATATATCAAACGGTCCCTATTGTAGGGATTCGCTCTGGGTGATCTCACTGTGCTGCCAGCTAGCCATTGTCAAGCGAAGTTTGTTGGCTGGACGTGATTCTCTAGTTGTTATTCGGAAATTTCTGGCTAGCTCCTGTGATAGAATACACCAACCACGCGATTCTTCAAGTGCTATCCGGAATTTTCTGGCTAGCTCCCATAATAGAGTACACCAACCGCTAGAGTAGTACTACTAGCATGGCAGCTATTACTAATAGGCAGTGCGCGCTTCTTCAGTTGGTTCTACCAGTAGCCTCGAACAAGTCTTCCATGTCTTCTTTTAAGATTCCCTCTTGCTTCCTCGTTCTATTTTCAACTTCTATTCTTTGGGCTAGTAGTGGCAGGGATGGTGAAGCTTCATCGAACACAATGACATTGTGGTGCTTCTCTTAACTCCCACACTATAAGAACGAAGATTGCACACATGTCTTTTTTGTATAGGTCCGCCCCAGCTTATTAATGCACCATTCCTCCAATCTTGACCCCCTCAGGGGCACCCAGTCCGGTTTGTTGAGAGCTAGGAAACGAGAGTCCAAACCTCTCCCGTCTAGTAAGATGTGATTAGTGGTCTCCTTCTCCTACGCACAAAATGGACAAGCCTCCTGGTGCTCCAGTCCATGGCTTGCAAGTCTGTCTGAATTGCAACACCTGTTTTGTAGAGCTAGACAAAGAATTTGCATTGTAACAGGGCTTAGATTTCCACGTAAATTCAATAGTGGGGATTACCTCTCTGCCCGAGAACTTTGCCGCATATGCTAACCGAGCCGAGAACTCTCCATTTGCCTCCCAAGACCACGATATTGAATATGTGGCATCCTGATCGAGCTGTACACGCGTCTTTTGCGTCCACAAAGTAGGAGACTACTGCAATATTTGGACTTCTTTTTATGACACCAATATGGCAGCATTAGAGCATTTCCAATAACTACCCACTTTTGGAGCACGAAAACAGGGTGTTGTAAAAAATGGGCATGAAAACAACTTTTTGGGGGCACGAGCAAGCACCGTCACCAACAGCTACCCTATAATAGGGCAGCCGCATGGGAACCTCATTTATATCTTTCATCTTTATTCATACACATTGCACACATAAAAATATCAAACGCATAGCAATATCTTCCTCCTCAATCAAGTCAAATTCCTCATCCGATAAGGATTCGTCACAATAACTGGAGTCATGTGAACTCATCTACAATACGAAACTATCTATAAAGCTACAATTCTACAAATGCATAAGAAAAACGCAAACAATTTTTCCCTTTGGACAAATTTCGTCGAACACCTTGTGGGCGAGGAGGAGATATCCGGCCGATGGGTCGTCAGAGGCTACTGGATGCCGGGAGGAGATAAAAACGGCCACGGGAGGGGGGGTCCTCCAACAATGTGGGGGAAGGCCGTTATGCAGACGAAAATCGGCAACGCCGCGCCATCGAGCCCCAAGCTCGTGGTCGATCTTCTTTGTCGCGGCAATGGGGCAACATGCTACGTGTTGGGGAACGTAGTAATTCAAAATTTTGCCTACGATCACGCAAGATCTATCTAGGAGAAACATAGCAATGAGCGGGAAGAGTGAGTCCACATACCCCCGTAGACCGAAAGCGGAAGCATTAAGTAACGCGGTTGATGTAGTCGAGCGTCTTTACGATCCAACCGATCAAGTACCAAACGCACGGCACCTTCGCGATCTGCACATGTTCAGCTCGGTGACATCCCTCGAACTCTAGATCCAGCTGAGGCCGAGCGAGAGTTTCATCAGCACGACGGCGTGGTGACGGTGATGATGAAGTTACCGATGCAGGGCTTCGCCTAAGCACTACGACAATATGACCGAGGTGGAAATCTATGGAGGGGGCACCGCACACAGCTAAGAGATCAACTTGTGTGTCTATGGGGTGCCCCCCTCCCCCCGTATATAAAGGAGTGGAGGAGGGGGCCGATCGGCCTCCTAGGGTGCACCCCAAGGGGGGAATCCTACTCCTACTAGGAGTAGGTTCCCCCCTTTCCTAGTCCAACTAGGAGGGGAAGGAAAGGGAAGAGGGGAAGAAGGAAAGGGGGGCCGGCCCCCCTCCCCAATTCGGATTGGGCTTGGGGGGCGCGCCCCTCCTCTTGGTCGCCTCCTCCTCTCTTCCACTAAAACCCATGAAGGCCCATTAACCCCCCGGGGGGTTCCGGTAACCCCCGGTACTCCGGAAAATGCCCAAACCTATCTGAAACCTTTCCGGTGTCCAAACATAACCTTCCAATGTATCAATCTTTATGTCTCGACCATTTCGAGACTCCTCGTCATGTCTGTGATCACATCCGGGACTCCGAACAACCTTCGGTACATCAAATCACATAATTCACAATACATATCGTCATCGAACGTTAAGCGTGCGGACCCTACGGGTTCGAGAACTATGTAGACATGACCGGACTCATCTCCGGTCAATAACTGAAAGTGTGTTATATCGACTAGAGGGGGGTGAATAGGCGATTTTTATGAATTCTTCACTAAGGAATTTGCGGGTGAGGAAATTCCTGAGTGAAGAACTACTTGCAGCGGAATAAGTACTCAGAAGTAAACATAGCAGTGCATGAGCATGATCTCATGATGAAATGAAAACAAGTACAGAGTACAGAAAGCGTAAACACAGGATAACACAGATAAGACAAACAGACTGAAGAAATTGAACTGAGGAATAGAGGAAGTCTTCAGTCAAAGTCTTCAAACAGATATGAACAAGCACTCAACACATAAAAGAGGAAATGGAAGGGTTGAGGAAATGGAACCAGGTAGCTTGGTGAAGACAATGATTTGGTAGACCAGTTCCAACTGCTGTGACAGTTGTACGTCTGGTTAGGGCGGCTAGGTATTTAAACCTGAGGACACACAGTCCCGGACACCCAGTTCTGAACACGCAGTTCAGAACACTCAGTCCTCACCGTATTCCCCTTGAGCTAAGGTCACACAGACCTCGCCCAATCACTCGTGGTAAGTCTTCAGTGACTTCCAAACCTTCACAGACTTGGTCACTCGACGATCCACAATTTCCTCTTGGATGCTCTAGACCATGACGCCTAACCGTCTGGAAGATGCACAGTCTTCAAAGGTAACAAGCGTCGGATCACGCAGGATCAATCTCTTCAGTGATGCTCAATCACTTTGGGTTTGTAGGTGTTTGGGTTTGGGTTTTCCTCACTTGATGATTTTCACTCAAAGTCCTCGGAGGATGGGATGCTCTCAAATGACAAGTGTCAGTTTCTCTCGGAGCAGCCAACCAGCTAGTGGTTGTAGGGGGCGGCTATTTATAGCCTAGGGAGCAGCCCGACATGATAAGACATAAATGCCCTTCAATGATATGACCGTTAGGTGGAGGATATTTTGGGACAGCTGGCGCATAGCACAGCAACGGTCGGAAATTTGAGTAACAAATTCCCTCAGGGCTATCATGTTCCTCACTGTGTAGGCAATCCGCACTGGCGAATTCCTAACTCCTCAGTCAGAACCAAATTCCTCAGAGACCAGAAGAACTTCGTCTCTGTCACTGAAGAAATTGACTGAACTGTATGAGATTTCCAATGGCTTCACTCGAAGGGATTGGTAGGTGTAGGATTTTGAGTTGAGCATCACATGGAAATTTTTCCTTAGTATTTCCTCGACCCCCTTTAACAGTACGGTGTTTCCTATGACTCAAGAAAGAGAAAATGAAACTACGAAAACAAAAGTCTTCATGCTTCATGTTCCTCGAATGAATACCAAGTCTTCAGGATTGCACCAATTTCTTCACTTTCAAAGTCTTCAGAAAGCCAAAGTCTTCAGTCGAAGAACTTCATTTTTAGGGGTCGACTTTCTCTGTAAATATCAAACTCCTCATAGACTTATAGACCTGTGTACACTCATAAAACATTAGTCCCTTAACCTATAAGTCTTCAATACACCAAAATCACTAAGGGGCACTAGATGCACTTACAATCTCCCCCTTTTTGGTGATTGATGACAATATAGGTTAAGTTTTCAACGGGATAAACATATGAAGTGTAAATACTGATATTGAGGAATTTGATTGCAAGATATAGAAGAACTCCCCCTGAATATGTGCATAGTGAGGAATTTGCTTTTGAAGCAATGCACACTTGAAGAGTAGAATCATGGAGATCTCCCCCTATATCTTGTAATTCATACACGCATTGACATATAATATGAAGAATTTGAAATGCATGATGAAATATGGTGACTGATGTAATTCAGCATGCGTGCATTAACATTAATAGGAATAAGCATGCAGGAAAACACAGCAAAAGTATCAGGCCACCATAGAGTTTAAGATTACAACTCGATCCAGCAAAGTCTTCAAAAGAACGAGAGTTGTAACTTAGAAAAAAACGCCCATAAAGGTAGACCCGCTTGAAGACTAACTCAAATTTCTCCCCCTTTGTCATCGAATGACCAAAAGGATCGAAAATGAGGACTAACGCCCCTGAAGAATATCAAGTGATGGAGGAGCGCTAGTGTTGTTGGGGTCGTTTGTCGTTGCAGGGCCTGCCGCAGTGTCGTCCAAGTCTTCATACTCGTCGGTGTCTCGGGATGAAGAATATGAATTGGTCACAAAAGAAGGAACCTTTACCTTCTTGAATTTCTTCGGAGGAGGTGAAGACCAGTCAAAATCTTCCTTGAGACCCATTTTCTTCAGATCTTCTTCACCATACAGATGTGATAGGACAGCCCAGGTGCGACCGAAGACTTCATGGAGGTAGTAATGGTTTTTCTTCATTGCATTATGTGTAGCAGTCATGTTGTGAAGAATAGAACCAAACTGACGCTTAACCCATTTATGATTTTGATCCACCTTCTAGTGAAGACTAAGAAGCAGCTCACCGTCAGTCATCACACGTGGAGCTGTGGCTTGAGGAGTAGACTTGGGTGCATTGGCATCAGAATCATGAGTGGCAGAGTCATCATTGGTGGAGTAAGATGCAGCTTTGCGAAACTGACCATCCAATGGACGAATGCCTTCATCAATGACAAGAGGTGTCTTGCCCTTTTCATCAGTTGAAGTAAAATTCTGCTTGAGGACCTCAATCGGGGGCAGATAGCTGAGGTGATTCTGAAAATCAGCCTTGTAGTTGAGTGAAGACCTTGCTCTGAGGAATCTCGTAATCCAAGGAGCATAAGGCTTCAACTCAAACGGAGAGAGTGCAACATTTGCCAGAGTCCTCATGAAGAAATCATAATAATGGTTGGAATGCTATGAATGATGTTTAATAGTAGATTTCTTCATGATGCCACTATTTTCTCATCAGATGAGGTCGTGGCCTTTGATGGGACTCATTGTCCTCGTCAGAATGCGATTAGACTGTTCTGGGCACATAGAGTAAGTCCTTTACGAGGAATTTGGTCCTTGGGCTGACCGGCTTTAGAGCTTCATTAACACTTGCATGTAATTGAGCAGTTGAGTTCAGGTTCTTGTACAGGCAGCGAGCTCCTTCACTGGGTGGACTGATTGGCAGGGTCGTGAAGCCAATTCAGAGGCCGGTGCCTTATAATGAGTATTTATCCGGTCATCCAGTCCAAGACCCAGGTGTTTTGATTTCTTCAGGATCAACCTGTGATATGCAGTGTTAGCGTAGAACTGAAGAATAAGCTCTTCATTCCAATCAACAATGTAGAGAAAAGTGAGGAGGCCGCTCATGAAGCACACTGAGCACAGAGTGAAACAAAGGCAATGATTCCATGTCCACATGAGGAATATGCTCATGGTTAGAAGATTTTTCCTTGTTGAAAAGCAGGCAAAGAATAGAAATTGGCCTGGCTGGCAGTCAGAAGCGCTTCCTCCTAAGACGAGTAGAGTCATTAAGGATTGTAGTCAGTGAAGAAATACATGCTCGCCAAGAAGTCATTCAGCCTTGAATTTTTTGTTTCTTCGAGAAGGGATCCTTTTGGCTTGGGGTGAGGAAGTGTCAGTCAATTGCCATCACAACCTCAGGGATCTCAATCTCAGGTTCCCACAGGCTGAGGAATTTCAGGTACTTTCAGTGGCAGCCTGGGACTTCAATTTCTTCATTTACATGTTCATCAGCACTAGTGGCTGGAATTTCTTCATGGATGGACGGAGTTGCACGAGGTTCTTCAGATCCCATTTGGACTTCAGTAGTTACTGGGACTGAGGAATTTGTTGAAGAGGTTGTGAACAGAGGAGAGTTGGGGTGCCTGACTTCCCAAGTCATTCATTTCAGCACTGGCGTGGTGCATTCAATGTCCACATCGACTTCTTTCATCCATTTCTTCAACGCGGCCTTTTCAGCAGTTGAACTGAGGCATGTGCGATGAGATAATTGGGGTTGAAGGGAATTCATCCACTTCAATTTCTTCATCCAACTGCTCTGAACGAAGCAGCAAAGGAATTCTCTTCATCGGATTCAACTTGGAATCACATATTCTTCATCAAAAAACAAGGTCCTTGATGGCATGGTTGAGATAGGAACAACCATCAATTGGGGTTGGCAAATGAGCTGGGTCAATGCTTCATCTTCTTCGGGGGCTGAAGAATCTGATGAAGTGATGCCTTCCTTTTCTTCACTGATGCCGCTCTGCAGCCTTGGTCCTTCTTCACATCTGATGCAGATGGAGGATCGAAGTTGGTTGTAGGCGCAGAGGAACAGAGAATTTGGTTGAATTTCTTCAGAGTACAACTGCACAACTGATGCAGTTGCCCTGACGTCTTCACTTTCTTCAGGCACAACTCTAGTGTTGCCCTGTAGTTTCTTTAGTGGCTGGAATGCAGTCATCAACCCTGGAATTAAGCATTTTCTTTAGCAGCCTGATTGTCATCAGCGGTGCTGGCATTTCTTCGGTAGGCGACAGATGCTTCAGCCTGAAGGAATTTCCTGTTGCGTTGGGCTGCAACATTTGAAGTGAAGTTGTCAGCTAGTCTCAACAAACGGAACCTTGGCGCTCCCAAGCCAATCAGCATGGTATGCGTCAAATTCATCACTGAGTTTCTTGATCTCAGACTGTATATTGACGAGTTCTTCAGTTGTCATAGAGACAACGTTTTTCTTCAGTAGCGCTCCTTTTTGTACTGCGCTTTCTTGATCTGCCTGGCCTTCTCAAACTTCCATTTTTCTTCTTGTATGAAGTGAGTCAACATATGACTTTGGCCAGGAGTCAGCTTGAAATCAGGCATAGGAGTATTTGGGTCCTTGTGCCATAGGTCAATGTACTCAAGGATCAACTTTGGATCCAAAAGCAGAGTGATACGTCCATTTTGCATCATGCTTTTATATCGATATTTATTGCATTACGGGTGTTATTACACATTATGTCACAATACTTATGCCTATTCTCTCTTATTTTACAAGGTTTACATAAAGAGGGAGAATGCCGGCAGCTGGATTCTGGGCTGGAAAAGGAGCAAATATTAGAGACCTATTCTGCACAGCTCCAAAAGTCCTGAAACTTCACGGAAGTCATTTCAGAATATATAAAAAATACTGAGCGCAAGAAGTTCACCAGGGGGGCCACACCCTGCCCACGAGGGTGGGGGCGCGCCCTACCCCCCTGGGCGCGCCCCTACCTCGTGGCCCCCCTGGTGGCCCTCCGATGGCCATCTTCTGCTATATGGAGTCTTTCGATGAGAAAAAATCATAAGCCATCTTCCCGGACGAGACTCCGCCGCCACGAGGCGGAACCTTGGCGGAACCAATCTAGGGCTCTGGCGGAGCTGTTCTGCCGGGGAAACTTCCCTCCTGGAGGGGGAAATCATCGCCATCGTCATCACCAACGCTCCTCTCATCGGGAGAGGGCAATCTCCATCAACATCTTCACCAGCACCATCTCCTCTCAAAACCCTAGTTCATCTCTTGTATCCAATTCTTGTCTCCAAGTCCGGGATTGGTACTTGTGGTTGCTAGTAGTGTTAATTACTCCTTGTAGTTCATGCTAGTTGGTTTATTTGGTGGAAGATCATATGTTCAGATCCTATATGCATATTAATACCCCTCTGATTATGAACATGAATATGCTTTGTGAGTAGTTACGTTTGTTCCTGAGGACATGGGAGAAGTCTTGCTATTAGTAGTCATGTGAATTTGGTATTCGTTCGATATTTTGATGAGATGTATGTTGTCTCTCCTCTAGTGGTGTTATGTGAACGTCGACTACATCAACACTTCACCATTATTTGGGCCTAGAGGAAGGCATTGGGAATTAATAAGTAGATGATGGGTTGCTAGAGTGACAGAAGTTTAAACCCTAGTTTATGCGTTGCTTCGTAAGGGGCTGATTTGGATCCATATGTTTCATGTTATGGTTAGGTTTACCTTAATACTTTTGTTGTAGTTGCGGTTGCTTGCAATAGAGGTTAATCATAAGTGGGATGCTTGTCCAAGTAAGGACAGCACCCAAACACCGGTCCACCCACATATCAAATTATCAAAGTACCGAACACGAATCATATGAATGTGATGAAAACTAGCTTGACGATAATTCCCATGTGTCCTCGGGAGCGCTTTTCTCTATATAAGAGTTTGTCCAGGCTTGTCCTTTGCTACAAAAAGGATTGGGCCACCTTACTGCACTTTATTTACTTTTGTTACTTGTTGCTCGTTACAAATTATCCTATCACAAAATTATCTATTGCCTATTATTTCAGTGCTTGCAGAGAATACCTTGCTGAAAACCGCTTATCATTTCCTTCTGCTCCTCGTTGGGTTCGACACTCTTACTTATCGAAAGGACTACGATAGATCCCCTATACTTGTGGGTCATCAAGACTCTTTTCTGGCGCCGTTGTCGGGGAGTGAAGCGCCTTTGATAGGTGGAATTTGGTAAGGAAAAATTTATATAGTGTGCTGAAATTTACTGTCACTTGTTACTATGGAAAGTAATCCTCTGAGGGGCTTGTTCGGGGTATCTTCACCCCGACTAGTAGAGCAAAGAGTTGCTCCTCAACCTACTGAACCTACTAAAAATGAAAATGTCTTCTTTGAAATTCCTTCGGGTATGATAGATAAACTGCTAGCTAATCCTTTTGCAGGAGACGGAACAATTCATCCTGTTGAGCACCTAATATACGTGGATGAAGTTTGTGGATTATTTAAGCTTACAGGTGTACCCGGAGATGTTATTAAGAAGAAGGTCTTCCCTTTATCTTTGAATTAAGATGCATTGACATGGTATAGGCTATGTGATGATATGGGGTCATGGAACTACAAACGATTGAAATTGGAATTTCATCAGAAGTTCTATCCTATGCATCTTGTTCATCGTGATCGCAATTATATATATAATTTTTGGCCTCGCGGAGGAGAAAGCATCGCTCAAGCTTGGGGGAGGCTTAAATCAATGTTATATTCATGCCCCAATCATGAGCTCTCAAGAGAAATGATTATTCAAAATTTATATGCTCGGCTTTCTGATAACAATCGCACCATGCTCGATACTTCTTGTGCTGGCTCTTTTATGGCGAAGACTATTGAATTCAAATGGGATTTATTGGAAAGAATTAAACGCAACTCTGAAGATTGGGACCTCGACAAAGGTAAGGAGTCAGGTATGACACCTAAGTTTGATTGTGTTAAATCTTTTATGGATACTGATGTTTTCCATAAATTTAGCACTAAATATGGACTTGACTCTGAGATAGTAGCTTCTCTCTGTGAATCTTTTGCTACTCATGTTGATCTCCCTAGGGAGAAGTGGTTTAAATATCATCCTCCCATAGAAGTAAAAGTAGCTGCACCTATTAAAGTTGAAGAAAAGACTGTCACTTATAATGATCCTATTATTCCTATTGCTTATGTTTAGAAACCACCTTTTCCTGTTAGGATAAAGGATCATGCTAAAGCTTCAACCGTGGTTCGTAAAAGCAATATTAGAACTTATACACCTGCTGAGCAAATTAAAGTTGAACCTAACATTGCTATTGTTAAAGATCTCTTGTCTGGTAATATTGATGGGCATGTTATTCATTTCCGTGATGAGACTGCTAGAATTGCTAAACCTTGTGCTAAAGATAAACCTAGATCTTTGGTAGGCATGCCTGTTATTTCTGTTAAAATAGGAGATCGTTGTTATCATGGCTTATGTGATATGGGTGCCAGTGCTAGTGCTATACCTCATGACTTATACAAAGAAATTATGCATGATATTGCACCTGCTGAGATAGAAGATATTGATGTCATAATTAAACTTGCCAATAGAGATACTATTTCACCAATTGGAATTGTTAGAGATGCTGAAGTGTTGTATGGGAAAACTAAATATCCTGCTGATTTTCTTGTTCTTGGTTCCCCACAAGATAGCTTTTGTCCCATTATATTTGGTAGACCCTTCTTGAACACTGTTAATGCTAAGATAGATTGCAAAAAGGATGTTTTTACTATTGGTTTAGGTGATATGTCTCATGAATTTAATTTCTCTAAATTTTGTAGACAACACCATGAAGAGGAATTGCCTAGTAAAGATGAAATTATTGGTCTTGCTTCTATTGCCGTACCTCCTAGTGATCCTTTAGAACAATATTTGCTAGACCATGAAAATGATATGTTTATGAATGAAAGAAGGGAAATAGATGAAGTATTCTTTAAACGGGAACCCATCCTGAAACACAATTTGCCTATTGAAATCCTAGGGGATCCTCCTCCACCCAAGGGTGATCCCGTGTTTGAGCTCAAACCGTTACCTGACACTCTTAGATATGCTTATCTTGATGAGAAAAAGATATATCCTATTATTATTAGTGCTAACTTTTCAGAGCATGAAGAAGAGAGATTATTGAAAACTCTGAAAAAGCACCAAGCTGCTATTGGATATACTCTTGATGATCTTAAGGGCATTAGTCCCGCTCTGTGTCAACACAAAATAAATCTGGAGGATGATGCCAAACCAGTTCGTGATCATCAATGACGGCTAAATCCTAAGATGAAGGAAGTGGTAAGAAAGGAAATACTAAAGCTTCTTGAGGCAGGTATAATTTATCCCGTTGCTGATAGTCAGTGGGTAAGTTATGTCCATTGTGTCCCTAAGAAGGAAGGTATTACTGTCGTTCCTAATGATAAAGATGAGTTGACCCCGCAAAGAATTATTACAGGTTATAGGATGGTAATTGATTTCCGCAAATTAAATAAAGCTACTAAAAAGATCATTACCCCTTACCTTTTATCGATCAAATGCTAGAAAGATTATCCAAATATACACATTTTTGCTTTCTAGATGGTTATTCTAGTTTCTCTCAAATACCTGTGTCAACCAATGATCAATCAAAGACTACTTTTACTTGCCCTTTTGGTACTTTTGCTTATAGACGTATGCCTTTTGGTTTATGTAATGCACCTTCTACCTTTCAAAGATGCATGATGGCTATATTCTCCGACTTTTGTGAAAAGATTTGTGAGGTTTTCATGGACAATTTTTTCGTCTATGGATCCTCTTTTGATGATTGCTTAAGCAACCTTGACCGAGTTTTGCAGAGATGTGAAGAAATTAATCTTGTCTTGAATTGAGAAAAGTGCCACTTTATGGTTAATGAAGGTATCGTCTTGGGGCATAAAGTTTCTGAAAGAGGCATTGAGGTTGATAAAGCCAAGGTTGATGCTATTGAAAAGATGCCATGTCCCAAGGACATCAAAGGTATAAGAAGTTTCCTTGGTCATGCTAGTTTTTATAGGAGGTTCATTAAGGACTTCTCAAAAATTTCTCGGCCTCTGACTAATTTATTACAAAAAGATATGCCATTTGTTTTTGATGATGATTGTGTAGAAGCATTTGAAATACTTAAGAAAACATTGATCTCTGCACCGATTGTTCAGCCACCTGATTGGAATTTACCCTTTGAAATTATGTGTGATGCTAGTGATTATGCTGTAGGTGTTGTTCTAGGGCAAAGAGTTGATAAGAAACTAAATGTTATTCAATATGCTAGTAAAACTCTAGACGATGCTCAGAGAAATTATGCTACTACTGAAAAAGAATTCTTAGCAGTTGTATTTGCTTGTGATAAGTTCAGACCTTATATTGTTGATTCTAAAGTAACTATTCACACGGATCATGCTGCTATTAAATATCTTATGGAAAAGAAAGATGCCAAACCTAGACTTATTAGATGGGTTCTCTTACTACAAGAATTTGATTTGCATATTATTGATAGAAAGGGAGCTGAAAAACCCCGTTGCAGACAGCTTGTCTAGGTTAGAAAATGTTCTTGATGGCCCACTACCTATTGATGATAGCTTTCCTGATGAACAATTAAATGTCATAAATGCTTCTCATACTGCTCCATGGTATGCTAATTATGCTAATTACATTTTTGCTAAATTTATACCACCTAGTTTCACATACCAGCAAAAGAAAAAGTTCTTCTATGATTTGAGACATTACTTTTGGGATGACCCACATCTTTATAAAGAAGGGGTAGATGGTGTTATTAGACGTTCTGTACCTGAGCATGAATAGGAACAGATCCTATGCAAGTGTCACTCCGAGGCTTATGGAGGACACCACGCTAGAGATAGAACTGCACATAAGGTATTGCAATCCGGTTTTTATTGGCCTACTCTCTTCAAGGATGCCCGTAAGTTTGTCTTATCTTGTGATGAATGTCAAAGAATTGGTAATATTAGTAGACGTCAAGAAATGCCGTTGAATTATTCACTTGTCATTGAACCATTTGATGTTTGGGGCTTTGATTATATGGGACCTTTTCCTGCCTCTAATGGATATACACATATTTTAGTTGCTGTTGATTACGTTACTAAGTGGGTAGAAGCTATTCCAACTAGTAGTGCTGATCATAACACCTCTATTAATATGCTTAAAGAAGTTATTTTTCCAAGGTTTGGAGTCCCTAGATATTTAATGACTGATGGTGGTTCACATTTTATTCATGGTGCTTTCCGTAAAATGCTTGCTAAGTATGATGTTAATCATAGAATTGCATCTCCTTATCACCCACAGTCTAGTGGTCAAGTAGAATTGAGCAATAGAGAACTCAAATTAATTTTGCAAAAGACTGTTAATAGATCTAGAAAGAATTGGTCCAAGAAAATTGATGATGCATTATGGGCCTATAGAACTGCATATAAAAATCCTATGGGTATGTCTCCGTATAAAATGGTCTATGGAAAAGCATGTCACTTACCTCTTGAACTAGAACATAAGGCTTCTTGGGCAATTAAAGAGCTTAACTATGATTTCAAACTTGCCGGTGAGAAGAGGTTATTTGACATTAGCTCACTTGATGAATGGAGAACCCAAGCCTATGAGAATGCCAAATTATTTAAAGAAAAAGTTAAAAGATGGCATGACAAAAGGATACAAAAGCGTGAGTTTAATGTAGGTGATTATGTATTGCTATACAATTCCCGTTTAAGATTTTTTGTAGGAAAACTTCTCTCTAAATGGGAAGGTCCTTACGTTATCGAGGAGGTCTATCATTCCGGTGCCATAAAAATCAACAACTTCGAAGGCACAAATCCGAAGGTGGTGAACGGTCAAAGAATTGAACATTATATCTCAGGTAATCCTATAAATGTTGAAACCAATGCTATTGAAACCATTACCCCGGAGGAATACATAAGGGACACTTTCTGGAACGTTTCAGACTCCGAAAAGGAATAGGTATGTGGTACGGTAAGTAAACCGACTCCAAACAGTTCTAATGGCAATTTTCTTCCGTTTTGGAATATTTAAAAAATAGAAAAATAAGAAGCAGTCCGGGAAGTACACGAGGGCTCCACGAGGGTGGAGGGCGCGCCCTACCCCCTGGGCGCGCCCCCTACCTCGTGGGCACCTTGTGCGCTCTCCGGACTCCGTTTTCTTACACGACACGTATTTTGGTCGGTAAAAATTCATTATATAATCTCCCGGAGGTTTTGACTCCCGTATCACGCAAATATCTCCTGTCTTTGTTTCGAGCTGTCCTGCTGCAGATTTGAGCAACATGTCGTCCCAGGATTCGGAAGGAGAGAGCTATGTGGCTGATTACCTTGCAGATCCTAAAGTCTATGGGGATGTGGAGCATTGTGGTTGGACTACGGAAGAAGAAGAGGACTATGAATCTAAGGGAAAGGAGGAGACGAGCTCAGATGAAGATGAAGTCCCACTACCTCAACCTGGGGACATGTATGTGGAGTTCAAAAAGTCAAGCCTCCCTGATAGAGTAAAGAAACCTAAGATTGAGTTTATCCCTTTTCGCCTCTTGCAGGAAAACAAGCAGGAACTATGCAAAAAGATACTAAGCCTGGAGCAGGAGATCGAGGACCTAAGGGACCAGAATTCTGTCCTCAAGCGCAAATTAAGGAACAAGCCTACGCCATCAACAAGACCATCACCTTCTTCACCAACAAAGAAGAACTGAGTATCTGGTATGGGCACTCCCCTTGGCAACTGCCAAGCTTGGGGGAGTGCCTCAGTATCGTATCACCATCACTTCTATCTTTACCTTTTTTCTTAGTTCGACCCTTTTGGTAATATGTTGATCTAGTAGAATAAAAGTTTTTAGTATGATCTAGTTGTGAGTTTTGCTTTATGATCCTTCTATGTAATCGAGTCCGTGAGCTTTATATAATAAAGATTAGTGTTGAGTCAAGGGCTTGATTATTTTGCCATGATCTTGGGTGAATAAAAGAAAAGGAGAAAAATAAAAAGAAATAAAAGAGATCATATGGATCTTATGGAGAGTAATGAGCTCACATAGAAAAAGTATGATGAATAAAAGCTGTTGAGAGTTGACAAACATAGTTTTGGTCATCATTGCAATTAATAGGAAGTAATAAAGAAAGAGAGGTCTTCACATATAAATATACTATCTTCGACATCTTTTATGATTGTGAGCACTCATTAAAATATGACATGCTAAAGAGCTGACATTGGACAAGGAAGACAACATAATGGGTTATGTTTTCTTACATCTGAGATAAATTATATTGTCATGGATCATCCAACATGGTTGAGCTTGCCTTTCCCCCTCATGCTAGCCAAATTCTTTGCACCAAGTAGAGATACTACTTGTGCTTCCAAACACCCTTAAACCAGTTTTGCCATGAGAGTCCACCATATCTACCTATGGATTGAGTAAGATCCTTCAAGTAAGTTGTCATAGGTGCAAGCAATAAAAATTGCTCTCTAAATATGTGTGATTGTTGGTGTGGAGGAAATAAGCTTTATACGATCGTGTGATATGGAAGAAATAAAAGCGACAGACTGCATAATAAAGGTCCATATCACAAGTGGCAATATAAAGTGACGTTCTTTCGCATTAAGATTTTGTGCATCCAACCATAAAAGCGCATGACAACCTCTGCTTCCCTCTGCGAACGGCATATCATTTACCTTTATCTCCTACCTTACATAAGAGTCATGGTGATCTTCACCCTTTCTTTTTACATTTTATCTTTTGGCAAGCACAACATGATGGAAAGATCCTGGCATATATGGTTAATTGGATGTGAGTTTTCATGAACTATTATTGTTGACATTGCCCTTGAGGTAAAACATTGGGAGGCAAAACTATAAGCCCCTATCTTTATGTCACAATACTTATGTCTATTCTCTCTTATTTTACAAGGTTTACATAAAGAGGGAGAATGCCGGCAGCTGGGATTTTGGGCTGGAAAAGGAGCAAATATTAGAGACCTATTCTGCACAGCTCCAAAAGTCTTAAAACTTCACGGAAGTCATTTTCAAAATATATAATAAATATTGAGCACAAGAAGTTCACCAGGGGGCCACACCCTGCCCACGAGGGTGGGGGGTGTGCCCTACCTGGGTGCGCGCCCCTACCTCGTGGCCCCCCTGGTGGCCCTCCGATGGCCATCTCTGCTATATGGATCTTTCGATGAGAAAAAATCATAAGCCATCTTCCCGGACGAGACTCCGCCGCCACGAGGCGGAACCTTGGCGGAACCAATCTAGGGCTCTGGCGGAGCTGTTCTGCCGGGGAAACTTCCCTCCTGGAGGGGGAAATCATCGCCATCGTCATCACCAACGCTCCTCTCATCGGGAGAGGGCAATCTCCATCAACATCTTCACCAGCACCATCTCCTCTCAAAACCCTAGTTCATCTCTTGTAACCAATTCTTGTCTCCAAGCCCGGGATTGGTACTTGTGGGTTGCTAGTAGTGTTAATTACTCCTTGTAGTTCATGCTAGTAGGTTTATTTGGTGGAAGATCATATGTTTGGATCCTATATGCATATTAATACCCCTCTGATTATGAACATGAATATGCTTTGTGAGTAGTTATGTTTGTTCCTGAGGACATGGGAGAAGTCTTGCTATTAGTAGTCATGTGAATTTGGTATTCGTTCGATATTTTGATGAGATGTATGTTGTCTCTCCTCTAGTGGTGTTATGTGAACGTCGACTACATCAACACTTCACCATTATTTGGGCCTAGAGGAAGGCATTGGGAATTAATAAGTAGATGATGGGTTGCTAGAGCGACAGAAGCTTAAACCCTAGTTTATGCGTTGCTTGGTAAGGGGCTGATTTGGATCCATATGTTTCATGTTATGGTTAGGTTTACCTTAATACTTTTGTTGTAGTTGCGGTTGCTTGCAATAGAGGTTAATCATAAGTGGGATGCTTGTCCAAGTAAGGACAGCACCCAAGCACCGGTCCACCCACATATCAAATTATCAAAGTACCGAACGCGAATCATATGAACGTGATGAAAACTAGCTTGACGATAATTCCCATGTGTCCTCGGGAGCGCTTTTCTCTATATAAGAGTTTGTCCAGGCTTGTCCTTTGCTACACAAAGGATTGGGCCACCTTGCTGCACTTTATTTACTTTTGTTACTTGTTGCTCATTACAAATTATCCTAACACAAAACTATCTGTTACCTATTATTTCAGTGCTTGCAGAGAATACCTTGCTGAAAACCGCTTATCATTTCCTTCTGCTCCTCGTTGGGTTCGACACTCTTACTTATCGAAAGGACTACGATAGATCCCCTATACTTGCGGGTCATCACAGAGGCACACTTGTGTCCTTGGCTCTAGCGGCCTTGACCTACCTGTCTCTGATGATTTCTGCAAGTTCATCATCATCAGCTTCGTCTTCATCTGACGGCACTTGAAAAGCGACCTGCTTCTTTTGAGGACTTGGTCGAGAGCCTCGTCCAGCAGTTGCCTTGGTCTTCAATAGAGTGGGACCAGTTGAAGAATGCAGTGGATCTGAGAAACTAGCAGATGCTCCTGAGGCAATAGAGATGTCCGTCATCCTTTGGCACGTGGCGAGATGCGCAGGTGCTGAGGATTTGGTCGGAGCAACTGAGGACTTTGGCGGAGGAGCTGAGGATTTTGAAGTGGGAGCAGCTTGAGGAGTTGGCCGTGAGGGCTTTGAAGAATCTGGCCGTGAGGGCATTGCTGAGGAACTTGGCCGTGAGGGCATTGCTGGTGAAGCACTTGGCTTGTGAGCAGGCTTCTTTGTCATGGCCTTCTTTGGCTTGCTTGCAGAGGCCTCAGCAGTGGCAGCAGCAGAGTCTTCATTGAATTTCCTCACTGCTTCTCTTGCTTGTCTGGCCAACTTGGCCTGGCGCTTGGCCCATTCATTAGGATAATCCTCACCGCGCTTGAGGCTGGTGGGATCTGCTTCTTGGCCAGGTGCCAACGGAGGTCTTGGGCATGGAGGATTGAGAGTGAATTTCTTCATGTACTTGGGAGTAACATACCTATACTCCCTCCACTCTCTTGCCCATCTCCTCTCTATTCTTTGAATGCGCACTTTGCGCTCATTCATGGTTTCCTTTCCATGAGTGGCCTCATTAGGAGTGCAATAGTCCTTGTATATGTCATCGGGGATCTCAAAAGTTGTATTGACCTCAGGCCTCTTTCCTCCCTTCTGTGGCTTCTTTCCATCAACCATTTTCTTCAGATGAGGAATTTGAACAATGGAATTATCTGAAGATGTATGCAACTTTTCTTCGAGGAACGCTGCAAATGAGTTAAGTTGATGAGAACCTGGTGATTCAGCAGCTGACATGAGTACCTATGAACAGAGTATAGTTGTGAGGAATATGGAGAGGTCATATGCGTTCTCAGAGGTTTTTCAAAAAGGAGCAAGTATGAGGAATTTGACCAGATGAGTCTTGAAGAATTTCACTAAGCATTCTTTGTCTTAGGTTCCAGAGATGTATAGATCGAAAATCCACACATTTGAGGAATCTTGAAGAAAAATATAGCTTTAGAGAAATGAATCAAGAACAGATGACATGTGAGGTGTTCAGTGTGTGATGAATTTGAAGTATAAACACCTTTGAAGATTTTGTAGTTATCATTTGAATCAAAGGAGGGCAGTAAAAGTAACTTTTCATTACCCTGGACGAAGAACACGATGAACTGAGAGGTGTAGATGTGAAGTTCGTCAGTTCTGATCTTCCACACCCTAACTTGGCAGAGGAAGACAGCTACGGCGGCGGCGGAGTGAAGAAATCCGCAGCTGGCGCGAGTACGACGGCGGCGAGGTTGAGGCAGTGAAGCTCTTCCTCACCGACGACGATGAAGTAGAGGTGGCGCTAGGGTTTGAGAAGCTCGAGCTGGAGTGAGAACGAGCGGAGTAAAAGTGAAGTGAGGAAGGGAAGGGGTATTTATAGCCACGATGAAAAAACTGTTCGCCCGAAGAAATTAGACGAACGTGCCCCTGACCCTTCTCATTCGCTTGACATGTGTCACCCACGTACTGAGAAGTGGAGATCGTGTGAGATCATGGGTGAATGGATAAGTGTTGTCGTGGGATGTGGAACGGTTTGAGCGGCAAAGTCGAAAATTTAGATAAGATAGGTTTTAAAGTTCCGTTCGCAATTTCTTCAGCTGACAAGGACACAGTGAAGATTTTGAATGAGTTTCAAATAGAACGCACATGAAGAATTTGTGAATAGACTGGGTTGAGTTTAGCATAGAGGGGGAAGGGTCCGATCACATTCACTTAGCGGAACAAGCAACTTGAAAAAATAGCAATAAGTGAATGCTGTAGAGGACATAAACTCACATATATATATACATACATATATATATACATACATATATATATAGCCAATGAAGAAAAACAACGGAAATGGAGAAGACAATGCAAATTAAAAAACAACTGAGGAATTTCAAAGAACTGAGGAAAATCTCAATTGAAGATTTTCAACATTTTGTGGAGGCGTGACCCACCATATAAGAATGATGATTTCAGACACCGCGTACAATTGTTGTAGGGTTCTGAGAATCAAATTCTTTGTTAATTTCTTCACACTTAAGAGTGTTAGTCTTCATTGATTGAAGAAAAAACGTTTCTTCATGTGTCGCACATCTAAGTCATCAATTTTGCATAAGTATTAGGATGGGTGTCCTTTTCAAAGAACATTCGAAGATTCTAGGATATTTAGCTCACACCGCAACTTGCTAAATCTCTTCTCATCCAAGGGCTTAGTGAAGATATCGACTAGCTGTTCTTCAGTCTTCACATGCTCAATAGAGATGTCGCCCTTCAACACACGATCACGAAGAAAATGATGACGAATCTGAATGTGCTTTGTCTTCGAGTGCTGAACTGGGTTATGAGCAATCTTGATGGCACTCTCATTGTCACAGTAGAGTGGCACATTCTTCACGTTGACGCCATAGTCCTTGAGAGTTTGCTTCATCCATAGCAGTTGAGTACAGCAAGAACCAGCAGCAATGTACTCAGCTTCAGCAGTAGACAGTGATACACAGTTTTGTTTCTTCGAGGACCAACAGACCAAAGATCATCCGAGGAAATGGCATGTGCCAGATGTTGACTTGCGATCCACACAATCACCAGCATAGTCAGAGTCCGAAAATCCAATGAGATCAAAAGCTGAGCCCTTGGGGTACCATAATTCAAGTGTTGGTGTGTGAGCTAGATATCGAAGAATATGCTTCACAGCCTTATGGTGTGATTCCTTCGGTGTAGCTTGAAATCAGGCACACATGCAAACACTAAGCATAATATCTGGCCTAGATGCACATAGGTACAATAAAGAACCAATCATGGAGCGGTATACCTTTTGATCAAAGTCAATACCATTTTCATCAGTGCATAGATGGCCATTTGTGGGCATAGGGATTTTGACTCCTTTGCAATCTTGCATGCCGAATTTCCTCGGTACATCCTTGATATATTTCTCCTAAGATATGAATATGCCATTGCATTGTTGACGAACTTGAAGACCTAAGAAGAATTTCAATTCTCCCATCATAGACATTTGATATTCTTCACTCATCATGTAGGCAAATTCATCAGTATAACGTTGGTCAGTACAGCCAAAGATAATATCATCAACATATATTTGGCACACAAACAATTCACCATCATAAGATTTAGTGAAAAGAGTTGGATCAAGTGAACCGGGTTTGAAGCCTTTCTTCATGAGGAATTCCTTCAAAGTATCATACCACGCCCGTGGGGACTGCTTGAGGCCATAGAGCGCCTTATTGAGTTTGAAGACTTTGTCAGGATGCTTTGGATCTTCAAAACCTGGGGGTTGAGCAACATACACTTCTTCCTCAAGCTTACCATTGAGGAATGCACTTTTCACATCCATTTGATATAAAGTGATATCATGATGGTTAGCATAAGCAAGTAATATGCGAATAGCTTCAAGTCTAGCAACAGGTGCAAAAGTTTCATCGAAATCAATTCCTTCAACTTGTGTGTAGCCTTGAGCTACAAGCCGTGCCTTATTCCTTACCACAAGGCCATTATCATCTTGCTTGTTGCGGTAGATCCACTTTGTGCCGATGATATTGTGCTTGCGAGGATCTGGATGTTTGACCAATTCCCAGACGTTGTTGAGCTCGAATTGATGTAATTCCTCTTTCATAGCTTGAATCCACTCAGGCTCCAGAAATGCTTCATCTACCTTAGTGGACTCTGTGATAGAGACGAAAGCAAAGTGCCCACAAAAGTTAGATAAATGTGAAGCTCTTGAGCGTGTGAGAGCACCTGGAATGTTGATGTCGCTGATGATTTTCTCAATTTGCACTTCATTTGCGACGCGGGGATGAGCGGGTTGACGTTGAGGAATTTGATCAGCATTTTCTTCAGCACCGTTTTCCTCAGGTGCATTAGCATGACGTTCTTCATGCTCTGGAATAATTTCTTCAGCTGATTCTTCAGTAGGAATGACATCCTCTGTAGCCTTGAGCTTAATAGATTCCTCAGGAGGTATTTCATCTGTCATAGGAGGTAGATGCTCTCTTTGCGAGCCATTAGTCTCATCGAACCGCACATCTACAGTTTCAACAACCTTGTCATGACAGGTGTTGAAGACTCTGTAGGTGTGCGAGTCCTTACCATAACCGAGCATAAAACCTTCATGTGCTTTTGGTGCAAATTTAGAATTGTGATGAGGATCTCTAATCCAACATTTAGCACCGAAGACTTTTAAATAACTCACATTGGGTTTCTTGTCAGTGAGAAGTTCATATGCTGTCTTCTTGAAGAATTTGTGAAGATATACCCTGTTGATGATGTGGCATGCAGTATCAATTGCCTCAGGCCAGAAGCGAGGAGGCGTCTTGTATTCATCAAGCATAGTGCGGGCCATCTCAACAAGAGTCATGTTCTTGCACTCCACGACGCCATTTTGCTGAGGAGTATAAGGAACAGATAACTCATGAGTAATACCAAGTTCATCAAGATAGTCATCAAGGCCAGCGTTCTTGAACTCAGTTCCATTATCACTCCTGATGTGCTTGATCTTCACACCAAAGTTAGTTGAAGCCCTAGAGGAAAATCGTTTGAAGACTTCCTGCACTTCAGTTTTGTAAGTGATAATATGGACCCATGTATATCGAGAGTAATCATCAACAATGACAAAGCCATATAAAGATGCAGCATTGGTAAATGTGGCACAGTGAGTAGGGCCAAAGAGATCCATGTGAAGCAATTCAAATGGTCGAGTAGTAGTCATGATAGTCTTTGCTGGATGCTTGTCCTCGGTCATCTTTCCAGCTTCACAGGCTCTGCATACGTGATCCTTGAGGAATTTGACATTTTCAATGCCAATGACATGCTTCTTCTTCGCGAGCATGTGTAGATTCCTCATGCCAGCATGACCAAGTCGTCGATGCCATAGCCAGCCTTCTGAAACTTTTGCAAGAAGACATGTAGCAGGTTGTGGTCCTGTAGAGAAATCAAAAATATACAAATCTCCTCTCCTAAAGCCTCCGAAGACTTTGGAATGGTCAGTTTCCATGATCACAACACAATGATACTTGCCAAAGACAACCACCATATCAAGATCACAAAGCATTGAGACAGACATGAGGTTGAACCCTAAGGACTCGACAAGCATGACTTTGTCCATGTGTCGATCCTTTGAGATTGCAACCTTACCTAGACCCAATACCTTCTTTTGCCTTTGTCAGCATAGGTGATCTGCTTCAGATGTGATGGAGATAAAGCAGAGTCCATCAATAAGCTCATGTCACCAGTCATGTGATTTGTACACCCACTATTGAGGACCCACTCAGTGGCTTTGGGTTGATCATCCTGCAGATGAATTAGTGCAGCTTATGAACTCATATACTTCATTAGTGAAGAATATGGTATGAATTTCATCAGATCAAGTTCATCAAGCAATAAAATAGGTAAAGCAGTATGAGGACGTGAGAAATGAAAATTCATTTCTTCATGATTAGCTTGCGTCCTTTCAAGCACATTTGGGTCTCCAGCAAATCCTTCAGACGATTAAGTTCGTCTGGAGACCTGACCCGACATAAGAGGTTAGTTCTTTTTCTTCACCACCCACATCTGAAGGGGTGGCAAAGAGTTCATCATTTTGCGAGCTCCATAAGAGAAAGGTGGCATAGACCCCAATCCACTTCGTTTCATGTAAGAGGGGTTAGGATAAGCATAAGAGTAGGCAGAGAAATTCTTCGAGGACTTATGGACATAATGATTTGATAAATAATGCACATATCCATTGTCCTTAGATCTTCCATGTGAAATAGACGAGTTAGCACAATGATGTTCATATGAGGACTTTGATCCTTTTGAGGAATTTGATCCATGAGAGGAGTTTGGTCCGTATGAGGACTTGGATCCATATGAAGAATTTGATCTGGGGTTCCTATTCTTCACAGGTGGTGTCATGATGACATTCACCTGAAGATTTTCAAGGCAACTTTTGGGAACCCAGATTTTCTTCATAGCAGGACCGTTCCCGCAGTTAGTGCCAACATATCTAGCAAATACTTCACCATTCTGATTTTTGAACAGTTTATAGTTAGAGTCAATGGACTCATCAGAAGAATATGAAGATTCACATGTAAATCCAGATAAAGTAGATGGATCCACTTAAGGTCCCTTTGCAGCAACCCATGAGGTTTTAGGATACTGCTCAGGTTTCCAGTAGGTCCCATCAGCATTGATTTTCCTCTCAAAGGCAATACCCTCTTTCCTAGGGTTCCTATTGAGGATCTGCTTTTTAAGCACGTCACAAAGAGATTGATGCCCTTTGAGGCTTCCGTACATGCCTGTCATATACAATTCCTTCAGCCCTGCATCATCAGTGATACTAGCAATGTCCTCAGATGAGGAATTAGTGATAGCAGAGGCAGTTGAAGAATTTGCAGCAATGGAAGTATTTGAGCATTAGGTGAAGAATTAGCAGTTTCACGTTCAATGCACTTCAAACATGGAGGAACAAATTCATCTTGAGTAGCGCTAATTTGTTGAGCAAGTAATGAATCACGCTCCTTCTGAAGATCTTCATAACTCACTCTTAGCTTCTCAAGATCTTGCTTTCTTTGAAGGAATTCATAAGAAAGCTTCTCATGATCAGATAAGAGAGTGTTATGATGACTTTGAAGGGTGTCAAACTTAGACTGAAGTCTCTGAAGACTACCAGCCAAAGCTTTCAACTGATCCATTTCTTCACCCAACATATCATCGCTTTTATCCAGCATGTATTGAACTTTTTCCAAAGCTCTTTGTTGTTTAGTGGAAAGGGAAGCAAGTTTGACATAACTGGGTCCAAATTCATCACCATATTCATCATCACTGGACTCAGATAAGTAGCATTCAGTTACCTTGGCACCTTTTGCCATAAGACATGGTGCAGAGGATGATGATTCTGGATCGAAGGTCATAGCCTTGCGCGATTCCATGAATTTTTCGAACCAGGGTTCATGGTGAGATCGATGACCTTCATAGACCTCAGAGAGTCGGTCCCAGATGAGTTTCACATGGCTGAGATGCATAACGTTCCTGAACTGATTTTGTGACAAGCTGGAGGAGATGATGTCCTTCGTCGTGAGGTTGAGAAGTGTGTATTTGCGAATATCATCAGCCTCCGCCATCTTGCATAGGTCAGTAAGACCGATCTCGGTGACGGTCCAGAGTTCGCTGTTCATCGCCATGAGGCGCTTCTTCATCATGGCCTTCCACTTGGGATAATCATGACCGTCAAAGATGGGGCAAGTCACAGTCTTCATTCCTGTGGTCGACATAACTAAAACTCCAGGCGGTTAAACCAAAATCACACATAACAAGGGAGTACCTTGCTCTGATACCAATTAAAAGTGCGTTATATCGACTAGAGGAGGGTTGAATATGCGATTTTTATGAATTCTTCACTGAGGAATTTGCAGGTGAGGAAATTCCTGAGTGAAGAACTACTTGCAGCGGAATAAGTACTCAGAAGTAAACGTAGCAGTGCATGAGCATGGTCTCCATGATGAAATGAAAACAAGTACATAGTACAGAAAGCGTAAACACAAGATAACACATGATAAGACAAACAGACTGAAGAAATTGAACTGAGGGAATAGAGGAAGTCTTCAGTCAAAGTCTTCAAACAGATATGAACAAGCACTCAACACATAAAAGAGGAAATGAAAGGGTTGAGGAAATGGAACCAGGTAACTTGGTGAAGACAATGATTTGGTAGACCGGTTCCAACTGCTGTGACAGTTGTACATCTGGTTAGGGCGGCTAGGTATTTAAACCTGAGGACACACAGTCCCGGACACCCAGTTCTGAACAGGCAGTTCAAAACACTCAGTCCTCACCGTATTCCCCTTGAGCTAAGGTCACACAGACCTCGCCCAATCACTCGTGGTAAGTCTTCAGGTGACTTCCAAACCTTCACAGACTTGGTCACTCAGCGATCCACAATTTCCTCTTGGATGCTCTAGACCATGACGCCTAACCGTCTGGAAGATGCACAGTCTTCAAAGGTAACAAGCGTCGGATCCACGCAGGATCAATCTCTTCAGTGATGCTCAATCTCTTTGGGTTTGTAGGTGTTTGGGTTTGGGTTTTCCTCACTTGATGATTTTCACTCAAAGTCCTCGGAGGATGGGATGCTCTCAAATGACAAGTGTCAGTTTCTCTTGGAGCAGCCAACCAGCTAGTGGTTGTAGGGGGCGGCTATTTATAGCCTAGGGAGCAGCTCGACATGATAAGACATAAATGCCCTTCAATGATATGACCGTTAGGTGGAAGGATATTTTGGGACAGCTCGCGCGTAGCACAGCAACGGTCGGAAATTTGACTAACAAATTCCTCAGGGCTATCATGTTCCTCGCTGTGTAGGCAATCCACACTGGCGAATTCCTAACTCCTCAGTCAGAACAAATTCCTCAGAGACCAAAAGAACTTCGTCTCTGTCACTGAAGAAATTTGACTGAACTGTATGAGATATCCAATGGCTTCACTCGAAAGGATTGGTATGTAGGATTTGAGTTGAGCATCACATGGAAATTTTTCCTTAGTATTTCCTCGACCCCCTTTAACAGTACGGTGTTTCCTATGACTCAAGAAAGAGGAAATGAAACTGCGAAAACAAAAGTCTTCACGCTTCATGCTCCTCGAATGAATACCAAGTCTTCAAGATTGCACCAGTTCCTTCACTTTCAAAGTCTTCAGAAAGCCAAAGTCTTCAGTCAAAGAACTTCATTTTTAGGAGTCGACTTTCTCTGTAAATATCAAACTCCTCATACACTTATAGACCTGTGTACACTCATAAACACATTAGTCCCTTAACTTATAAGTCTTCAATACACCAAAATCACTAAGGGGCACTAGATTCACTTACAATCTCCCCCTTTTTGGTGATTGATGACAATATAGGTTAAGTTTTCAACGGGGATAAACATATGAAGTGTAAATACTGGAATTGAGGAATTTGATTGCAAGATCTAGAAGAACTCCCCCTGAAGATGTGCATAGTGAGGAATTTGCTTTTGAAGCAAAGCACACTTGAAGAGTAGAATCATGGAGATCTCCCCCTATATCTTGTAATTCATACACGCATTGACATATAATATGAAGAATTTGAAATGTATGATGAAATATGGTGACTGATATAATCCAGCATGCGTGCATTAACATTAATAAGGAATAAGCATGCAGGAAAGCACAACAAAAGTATCAGGCCACCATAGAGTTTAAGATTACAACTCGATCCAGCAAAGTCTTCAAAAGAACGAGAGTTGTAACTTAGAAAAAACGGTCATAAAGTAGACCCGCTTGAAGACTAACTCAAATTTCTCCCCCTTTGTCATCGAATGACCAAAAGGGTTGAAAATGAGGACTAACGCCCCTGAAGAATATCAAGTTGATGGAGGAGCGCCAACGTTGTTGGGGTCCTTTGTCGTTGTAGGGCCTACCGTAGTGTCGTCCAAGTCTTCATACTCGTCGGTGTCGCGAGATGAAGAATATGAACTGGCCGCCAAGGTAGGAACTTTGACCTTCTTGAATTTCTTCGAAGGAGGTGCAGACCAGTCAAAATCTTCCTTGAGAACCATTTTCTTGAGATCTTCTTCGCCATACAGATGAGATAAGACAGCCCAGGTGATGAAGCTATGTACCTAGGGTAGGGTCACGGACCTGTCCTAACTGCCCTACCCAAGGACACCTCTAGAATAAATCACCTTTCAATCGACTTGGAGGTGTTCCACTCGACAGACTCGAAGACACTCGACCAAGAAGCAATTACTCGACCAAGATCCAACCACTCGACGGCCAGGAGACCTAAAGTCACTCCGCACGCTAACGGTCGGTCATTAAGTAGCTTTTATGGTCATCATAGCAATTTATTATTAGCGTTATCAGTAACTCCCTGCCTTAATGTACATTAAACCCTTCGTAACATGGGCTGGCCGGGGTCCTAGCGCACTCTATATAAGCCACCCCCTCCTCCGAGACAAGGGTTCGCACCTCTGTAACTCATACACACATAATCCAGTAGACCACCTCCGGGCTCCGAGACGTAGGGCTTTTACTTCTTCCGAGAAGGGCCTGAACTCGTAAACCTCGCGCCCTTACAACCTCTCCATAGCTAAGACCTCGCCTCTCCATACTTACCCCCCTACATTACTGTCAGACTTAGAACCACGACAGTTGGCGCCCACCATGGGGCTGGTGTTTTAGCATTTTGTTGGAGGAGTTGCGATCTTTTCCGACCTGAATCATCATGGTTTTCGACGAAGTTTTGGTGGAGGGCCGCGAGATCCGTCTCGGCGCGCTCATGTTCATCGCTGACGACTCCGCCTGGCTTCAGGAGGCTCCGCTCGACGTGGACGCGCTCCCTGTCCGCGGGGGAACGCACTTTAGCGCGTGCGTCCGCGGCGTTCTCCTACGGCAACCGTCGACCCCTTACCAGTCGGCTCCTGTGTTGTCCTCCCTCCCCGTTTCCCGCCGGCGCAAGCGCTCCGGTCGGTCGAGACTTCAGTGGTGGGTGAGACACGCGGTGGCCCGTCAGTCGGCCACCCCTCAAGTCACGGCGATCGAGCCCGATGAATCCCTCTACGGCCTGTTCGACTGGCTCCGAAGAGACTGCATCCGAGTGCGACAGCAGCGATCCGGCGGCGGAGGTTCTGTGGTCGACGGGCCGCCCAGTCCCCCTGGTTTTACCCGCACACGGAGGCGCAGGAGGAGGCGACCCGTCGCGTCCCCATGAGGAGTATCTTCCCGAGCCTCTCACGTCGCTGCAAAGAGAAGAACTTCGCCACCGGAACATGGATGCGCTGCACACTCCTATCGTTGGAGAAACCCCCGAGGCTCGCGCCTTGGAGGACGCACGCCTGGCAAACTTGGCCGAGCGCACTTGACTGGAGAACCTCCAGTGAGCACTCGACGAGCGTGCGCGACAACGGGTTCCCGAATCCTGTCGACGTCAGCTCTTCCCGCCCCCGCAGGTATATCGGACTCCGATTCAGAATTTAGCAGCTGCGGCCCGTATAGCGGAGTCGATTCAGCCTTCCCAGTCGGAGGCTGGCAGAGGCTTGCTGCAAATCAGAGCATTACTCCAGGCAGCAGGAGATCAGAATTCCGCTGTTTCTGAGTCGCGGAACAGAATTCACAGCAGATCCGTTGCCGCGGACACAGTCCAGTCGGCTCACAGCCCGAGATCGCCCCTGAGGCATGAGGGACGTGGAGACCGGCGTGACCAGTATGGGAACCATGAGCAGTATGATCACCGAGTCGATCGTGATGGTCGATGTCGAGTGCCCACGCCTCCCCCGAGGAGCGGGTCGTATGTGCCTCGCCAGCAGGATGACAGGCGTCCTCATAGTGGTGGGCGAAGGATTCCAGTCGACCCCAGAGGGCCAGGCTTTGATGCGAGATCCATCCTCGTCCAAGGTCTGGTCGACAGGAACAGGGCTCACCGAGAAGGCCACGACAGAGATGCGCCTGCCAGCAGCAGAGTACATGTTTCAGGGCCAGAATGCTTTAGTAGAGCCATCAGGGCTGCTGTGATTCCTCCCAATTTCAGGTTGGCAACTGGAGTCAGTAAGTTCATTGGTGAGTCCAAGCCCGATACTTGGCTTGAGGACTACCGAGTGGTCGTCCAGATTGGCGGTGGCAATGACGAAGTGGCCATGAAGCACCTGCCTCTCATGTTGGAGGGCTCGGCCAGAGCGTGGCTAAACCAGTTATCACCTAGCAGCATTTACACTTGGGAAGATCTCTCCCGAGTGTTCGTCACCACATTTGAAGGCACATGCAAGCGACCAGCAGGACTGATGGAACTGCGGTCCTGTGTGCAAAAGCCGAATGAAACTTTGAGGGATTACATCCAGAGATGGATCACGTTACATCACTCGGTGGAGAATGTGCCTGACCATCAAGCAGTGTGTGCCTTTAAGGAAGGCGTCAAGTATAGAGAACTGAATTTGAAATTCGGTCGAACCGGAGATATGTCCCTGAATTGGATGATGGAGATTGCCACCAAGTACGCTAATGGTGAAGATGAGGACTGACTCAGGAGTGGCAAGCTCAAGTCAGTCGCCCAAGAAACCGGAGGCAATTCCAATCGGAAACAGAAGCAGAAAGCCGAGCCAGCGGAAGCCTTAGCTTTGGCCCAAGGAAAGTCTAAAGGGAAACCTAAAGGGCCTTGGAACCCCAAAAAGGTTAAAGACCAGGAGGGAAATGATGTGTTGGACTTACCGTGTCTCGTCCACATGAAGAAAGATGAAGATGGTAATTTTATTTACCCGAAACATACCACTCGGCAGTGTCGACTCTTGATCCAGCAGTTCCAGGGCAAGCAGCCCAAGGGTAAGGAAAAGGAGTCATACAAGGTCGAGGACAAAGAGGACAGTGATGACGGATACCCTCAAGTCAATTCCACACTGATGATTTTTGCTGATGTTGAGAGCAAAAGTCGACTGAAAGTTATTAACTTAGAGGTGAATATGGTCGCTCCGGCGACACCTAGTTACCTGAAATGGTCTTAAACTGCCATAACATTCGACCAGTCCGACCACCCAACGCACATCGCCACCCCTGGGAGGCAAGCTTTGGTGGTCGACCCAGTTGTTGAAGGCACTCGACTGACCAAAGTCCTGATGGACGGTGGCAGTGGTTTGAACATATTATACACTGAGACGTTGAAGGGGATGGGCATTCCGATGTCCAGACTCAGTGCCAGCAACATGAGTTTCCATGGAGTCATTCCTGGGAAGAAGGCTGAATCACTCGGCCAGATCGCCCTTGATGTGGTTTTCGGTGATTCCAAGAATTACCGCAAAGAAAAGTTGACATTTGAAGTTGTAGACTTCCAGAGTGCCTATCATGCTATTTTGGGCAGGCAGGCTTATGCGCGCTTCATGGCCCGACCTTGTTACGTGTATCTCAAATTGAAGATGCTTGGCCCCAAAGGTGTGATCACCATTACAGGCAATCGGAAGAAAGCGGAAGAATGTTTTCACAAGGGTTCGAAGATCGCTGACGCACAAATGGCGGTGGTGGAGTTGCAGGAATACCAGAAGACTACAGATCCGAGTGATCTGTTGCAAGCCAAGAAGCCCGCTACAGAGTCAGCTTTCCAGTCGACTGGCGACACGAAGACAGCTCACATCCACCCGACCGACCCTAGCGTCGCCCCGACTCATATCTCGACAACACTCGACTCCAAATAGGAAGAAGGGCTCATCTAGTTCCTCCGTGAGAACTGGGACATCTTCGCATGGAAGCCTTCTGACATGCCAGGTGTTCCCAGGGAGCTGGCTGAGCATCGCCTGAGAGTCGACTCAAAAGTAAAACCTGTCAAGGAACATCTTCGACGGTCCGCCGTCCAAAAGAGAAAAGTTATTGGCAAAGAGGTGGCTCGGCTCTTAGCAGCGGAGTTCATCCAAGAAATCTACCACTCCGAGTGGCTCGCCAACGTTGTCATGGTCCCCAAGAAGGACAAGTCACTTCGCATGTGCATTGACTTTAAACATATCAATCGGGCCTGCCCGAAAGATCATTTTCCTCTCCCCCGCATCGACCAGATAGTTGACTCGACTGCGGGATGTGAGCGACTGTCTTTCTTAGACGCCTATTCCGGGTACCATCAGATCCGTCTGTATGGACCTGACGAGATCAAGACAGCTTTCATCACTCCATTCGGGTGCTTCTGTTTTGTTACCATGCCGTTCGGCCTCAAGAATGCCGGAGCCACATTCATAAGGATGATTTAGAAGTGTTTACTCACTCAAATCAGTTGGAACGTGGAAGCATACATGGATGATATTATGGTCAAGTCATGGAAGGGTTCCGACCTGCTGACTGACCTTGCTGAAACCTTTGCCAACCTCAGGAGGTATGATATCAAGCTTAATCCGTCAAAGTGTACATTCGGAGTCCCTGGCAGAAAGTTACTCGGTTTTCTCATTTCCGAACGAGGAATCGACGCCAATCCAGAAAAAGTCGGCACTATACTCCGAATGAAAAGCCCTATGCGAGTGCACGACGTCCAGAAGCTTACTGGTTGTTTGGCCGCCCTAAGTCGATTCATATCTCGTCTCGGTGAAAAGGCATTACCTCTTTACCGATTGATGAAGAAGTCCAACAAGTTCGAGTGGACTCCTGAAGCTGATGCACCATTTGCAGAGCTCAAAGCTCTGCTCTCCACCCAACCGGTGCTTGCTGCCCCAATCAGCAAAGAGCCTTTGCTGCTTTACATTGCAGCCACAGGACAAGTCGTCAGTATGGTACTTACGGTCGAGCGGGAAGAAGAAGGGAAAACCTTCAAAGTTTAGCGCCCAGTATATTATATTTCTGAAGTCTTGACCCCATCAAAGCAAAGATATCCTCACTATCAGAAGCTTGTATATGGGATTTATATGACCACCAAGAAAGTTGCTCACTACTTCTCTGATCATTCCATTACAGTCGTCAGCGACTCTCCATTGTCAGAGATCCTGCATAACAGGGGTGCAACCGGTCGAGTGGCAAAATGGGCGATTGAACTCCTTCCCCTATATATCAAGTTTGAGGCAAAGAAAGCTATCAAGTCCCAGGCAATCACGGATTTCGTCGCCGTGTGGATTGAACAACAACTGCCGACTCAGGTTCACTCGGAGCATTGGACCATGTTCTTTGACGGTTCCAAGACGCTAAATGGTTCCGGCGCCGGAGTGGTGTTGATCTCCCCCAGAGGAGATAAACTCAGATATGTTCTTCAAATCCACTTTGATTCCTCTAACAATGAGGCAGAATACGAAGCACTTTTATATGGGTTGCGCATGGCCATTTCACTCGGCGTCCGTCGCCTCATGGTCTATGGCGACTCAGATTTGGTGGTCAATCAAGTGATGAAGGAATGGGACGTCAGAAGTCCAGCCATGACTGGTTATTGCAATGCAGTGAGAAAGCTGGAGAAGAAATTCGAGGGGTTAGAGCTTCACCACATACCCTGACTGAAAAATCAAGCAGCTGATGATCTGGAAAAAATAGGTTCCAAAAGAGAAGCCATTCCCAGCAATGTGTTTCTGGAACATATCCACACACCATCAGTCCAGGAGGATCCCTTCACGGAAGAGGCCCCGCAGCCAAAAAGCGCCACGGATCTGACTGAAGTTGAAATTCCAGCTGTGGTCGATTTGATAATGGAAGTGCTGGTTATCACTCCCGTCTGGACAGAACCGTACATCGCGTACATCCTAAGGAAAGAACTCCCAGAAGACGAGGAAGAGGCTCGACAGATCGTCCGTCGATCCAAGGCCTTTACAGTCATAAAGGGACAGTTATATAGGGAAAGCGCAACTGGGGTCAGCCAGAAGTGTATCACACCAGAAGAAGGTCAGATGATCCTTAACGATATCCACTCGGGGACCTATGGTCATCATGTGTCCTCTCGGACCATTGTGGCCAAAGCATACCGAGCGGGGTTCTACTGGCCAAGGGCCAATGAGATGGCTAAAGAGATAGTCGACAAATGTGAAGGGTGTCAGTATTACTCCAATATGCCGCACAAGCCTGCGTCAGCCCTGAAAACCATTCCACTCGTCTGGCCTTTTGCTGTTTGGGGGCTGGACATGGTTGGGCCACTGAGAACAGGCAGGAGCGGCTTCACTCATGTGCTGGTAGCAGTCGACAAGTTCACCAAATGGATTGAAGCCAAGCCTATCAAGAATCTCGATGCTTGCACCGCTATCAATTTCATCAGAGAGTTGATATTCAGATATGGAGTTCCGCACAGTATCATCACGGACAATGGGTCAAACTTCGATTCCGACAAGTTCAGGGCCTTTTGCGCCTCTCAGGGCACTCGGGTCGACTATGCTTCGGTCGCTCACCCCCAGTCGAATGGACAAGCAGAAAGGGCAAATGGCCTAATTCTCAAAGGACTGAAACCCCGATTGATGCGCGATCTCAAGCACGCAGCAGGTGCATGGGTCGACGAGCTCCCATCCGTCCTTTGGGGATTGAGGACAACCCCGAATCAATCGACCGGAAGAACCCCATTCTTTCTGGTCTACGGAGCCGAGGTAGTCTTGCCGAGTGACCTGCTTCACAACGCTCCCAGAGTCGAGCTCTACTCAGAAGATGAGGCAGAACAAGCCCGGCAGGACGTAGTGGACCTCCTAGAAGAAGAAAGAGAAATGGCCTTGATTCGATCGACCATCTATCAGCAAGACTTGCGTCGATTCCATGCCAGAAACGTGAAGAGCCGAGCCTTCCAAGAAGGAGACTTAGTCCTCCGAGTGGATCAACAGAAACCACATAAGCTCGCTCCTACTTGGGAAGGCCCCTTCATAGTCACCAGAGTCCTCCACAATGGAGCATACCACCTCTACAATGTCGATCGTCAGATTGATGAGCCACGAGCCTGGAATGCGGAGCTACTCCGCCCCTTTTATACTTGAATTCTCACTCAGATGAGATGTAATAAGAAAAACTCCTGTAGTTTATTTATCAAAGACAAGAGCGTTATAATTTTCCCAGTGATTATTATTGTTTTTGTTTGCGTAAGAAATCCCCCAGTGGGTGGCTTAGCCGCGAATCCGCTTTGCCTAAGTTTGTAAAAACAGTTTCCTACCGAGTGGCGAGCCAGCCTCCCACTCGGGGGCTTAGCTGCGAATCCGTTTCGCCTAAGTTTGAAAAAATCCTACCGAGTGGAGAGCAATCCTCCCACTCGGGGGCTTAGCTGCAATCCAGTACTCGCCTAAGTTCTCTCACTAGAAGACTTAGCTGCAGTCAGGCACTCGCCTAAGTTTGAAAAAAATTCCTACCGAGTGGAGAGCAATCCTCCCACTCGGGGGCTTAGCTGCAGTCCAGTACTCGCCTAAGTTCTCTCACTTGGAGACTTAGCTGCAGTCAGGCACTCGCCTAAGTTTGAAAAAATCCTACCGAGTGGAGAGCAATCCTCCCACTCGAGGGCTTAGCTGCAGTCCAGTACTCGCCTAAGTTCTCTCACTTGGAGACTTAGCTGCAGTCAGGCACTCGCCTAAGTTTGAAAAAATCCTACCGAGTGGAGACAATCCTCCCACTCGGGGGCTTAGCTGCAGTCCAGTACTCGCCTAAGTTCTCTCACTTGGAGACTTAGCTGCAGCCAGGCACTCGCCTAAGTTTGAAAAAATCCTACCAAGTGGAGAGCAATCCTCCCACTCGGGGGCTTAGCTGCAGTCTAGTACTCGCCTAAGTTCTCTCACTTAGAGACTTAGCTACAGTCAGGCACTCGCCTAAGTTTGAAAAAAATCCTACCGAGTGGAGAGCAATCCTCCCACTCGGGGGCTTAGCTGCAGTCTAGTACTCGCCTAAGTTCTCTCACTTGGAGACTTAGCTGCAGTCAGGCACTCGCCTAAGTTTGAAAAAATCCTACCGAGTGGAGAGCGATCCTCCCACTCAGGGGCTTAGATGCAGTCCAGTACTCACCTAAGTACGAAACACATCTCAATCCTCAAGGACGACGAGGGACGGGTCGACTGCCACCTTCTCCTGGAGAGCTTCGCCACAAATACAATGTGCGCTCCGTCCCACTCTGCAGTAACAGGATGTGGGTCGACTGACGCCTTCCCTTGGAGAGCTTCGCCACAAATACAATGTGCGCTCCGTCCCACTCTGCAGTAACATGATGTGGGTCGACTGCCACCTTCTCCTGGAGAGCTTCGCCACAAATACAATGTGCGCTCCGTCCCACTCTGCAGTAATAGGATGTGGGTCGACCGCCGCCTTCCCTTGGGGAGCTTCGCCACAAACATAAGACATGGGTCGACTGCTTCTCTCTCCTTCGGAACTGCGCTGCGACTGCAAAAGTTGTCTCGAATGAAGAATGGGTCCACTCAGCAGGAGATTCATAAAGATATTCTACGGTAAACCAAGTTCGGATAAATTCTAAAGGTTCCAGACCACAGATCGAAGTACTCGGGCATGCATCCCGAAAAAGTTTAACGGTTACAAAAACCACTCAGCATTCCGAGGCAAATTTAAGGTGGGACATAAGAGTTTGTTCACTCCGCGGGAGGAGGGCTGGCAGGCTCAACGAACTCATCCAGGTCGACACCGTCAGCTATCCGAGTGGCAGCAGCGATGAAAGTCTCCATAAAGGTTCGGAAGTCATGCTTCTGGGTGTTGGCGACCTTGATTGCTGCCAGCTTGTCTTGTCGCACCTCCTTGCAGTGGACACGAACCAAGGACAGAGCCACATCAGCGCCACACCGAGCAGAAGACTTCTTCCACTCCTGCACTCGGTCAGGGATTCCGTTAAGTCGAGTCATCAGAGACTCGAGATCGTTTTGGAGCGTAGCCTCTGGCCAAAGTGCCGGGTCGATCCGTGACATGGCGACCTTCAGTCGAGCCAAGTAGTCCATGGCACCGTCAATGCAAGATTCCAGTCGGAGCAAATTCATGGCAGTTTCATCTTTCACGGGAGAGTTGATTGGATCCAAACTTGGTTCGATCCGCCCGGTCTCCTCTTCAAAGTTCTGGCAAAACTCTGCATTCACGATCCAAGGATAAGTCAATTTTCATACACTGGGTCGACACGAAAAAAACACCAGTCGGAACTAAATGTGCACCTTCAAGCTTGATGTACAACTTCTTGGCAAGGCTCCTCAAGTAGCTATCCAGATCGTCCCTCCTGCGAGCGATGCCTTCCATCTTTTCGTTCAGGTTGAGGTTATCCTTCTTCCAGTGTGTACACTCCCTGTTGGCTTCATTCAGAGCGGTCTTCAGCCTGGTATTCTCTTCTTCTAACTAGCCGACCGAAGTCAGCTTCTGTTCGACTAGAGCGGTCTTGTCGTCAGCCTCCCTACGGGCAGCAGCCAAGTCCTGATCCTTCTTCGCCAGAGCTTCTCTCAGTTTTTCTGCAAAGAAACGATGATTGATTCAGAAATAGCAGAAGGGTACTCAAGCCTAAAACTAACCAGTCGACAAAATCGTCTTACCTGCGGCGCCGTCTCTGACCTTTTGCAGCTCTGTCATGGACAGCTCCAAATCAAGGTTCAGTTGAATCTGCTGCTTCTCCAAGTCAGCAAAGCGAGCTCCAAGATCGCAAGATTTTTGAAATCAAAGGGGAGAAGTTATCGTTACAGCAAAAAAAAAAGAGAAAGTAAGTAGAACTCAGACTACAGTCGACTGCCAGCAGTCCACCGTAGTCTCGGGGACTACACCCAGTGGGTGCACTTAGCGTGCCCCCACCGGTTCTGATCCCACTCGACCGGCCCGCCGAAGTCGAGTGGAAGAGACAAACTACCAGTTTGGTTTATACATTCGGCAAAATACAAAGACTACAGTCGACTGCCAGCAGTCCACCGTAGTCTCGGGGACTACACCCAGTGGGTGCACTCAGCATGCCCCCGCTAGTCCAAAACTTCAATCGACGCACCCAGTGGGTGTACAGATGCAAAGGTTTTCGGAAAGAATCTTCAGATAGCCGACTAACCTGAACGTTGCTCTGGAGAGCCGAGCTGGCATCATAGGCGGCTTGGCTGGCGTCCCGCACCATCTTCATCTTCTCCATCATAATGCCCGCCTGGCGTATGGCTTCCCTAGCAGCATTCACCTCGTCCTCTGGGACATGATGGGTCGCAAAAACTGAAGGCGGGTCGACAGGGGCCTGAGCAGTCGAAGAAGAAGGCAAGGCACTCGACAGGGGCTCCGCGAAGGTAACAGAACCCCGATTGACGTCACCAGTGTCCTGAACGACTGGTTCCGCCCTCGGCGTCGACTGTAGCGCCTCGCTTACAGGAGCTCGCCTACTCTTCCTCGTCAAAGACCTCTCGGGCTCTTCATAATCATCAGGGAGGTCAATAATGTTGGGAGCTACGCAAAGTTCAAATTGCCAAAATCACGTCACCCAGTGATGCACGATGCAGTTGAATCGACCAAAGAAAGATAGTATGGCAGAAATCATACCCGGATTAGAAGTGACCGCATCCTCCATCACCTCATCATCATCCCTGTAAGCTGAGGTCCCGGAAGTGGCAGCGCTAACAATTCCAAAGTTTGTCCAGTTAAAACAAGAAAAACAAACAACGCTGAGCGTCGAGTGAGTACAAGGAGAGACACTCACGCGGAGGCGACAGGGATATCGATCTTGATCTTCGGCAGCGCCTTCCGAGTCTTCGGCTCTGCAACTTTGGGGTGCTTTGGCGCCTTCTCAGTCGGGGTTGGTGAAGAGACCCGAGGATGCTTCGAAGACTGACTAGCCTGAGCAGTTGCCTTGTCGCGGGCACTCGGCCGTTCTTGGTCAATCTTGGATCGTCTCTCTATGCGAGGAGGCGACTCGACTTCTTCCTCATCACTTGAGTCGTCACTTCCACCATCCCCTTCACCATCGGAAGTCCACTCACCACTTTCGCCACCACTCGCCTTGCCTTCCAGAGCTTGCTCTTGATCCCCGTTAGGCATCGAATACATTTCAATAATGGCCTGAAAGAAAGCAGGGAGAACAAAGTCAGTCGACGCAATACAGAGAGCTGCGCGAGTGAATTCAGATTACAAGCAAAAACTCAGAATCAGACCTGCTCTGGTGCACGCGACTGGTCGAATGGGGGAACTCTCCTGGCTCCTCTGGGATTGTCCTTGTTCCCGGTAATGCTCGACAGCCACTTCTCCAGTGTGTCGTCATCGACCTCCTCCGGGTGGATCCGAGTGGAGTCTTCTAGACCCTAATACATCCACATCGGGTGGTCTCGGGCTTGGAGAGGCTGGATGCGCCGCTGAAGGAAGACCCCCAAGAGATCCATACCAGTGACCCCGTCACGAATGAGCTGGACCACTCGGTTGACCAACACCTTCACGTGCGCCTTCTCCTCTGGGAGCACCTTCAAAGGGGAGGGTTTTTCCACTCGGTCCATGGTAAAGGGAGGGAGGCCAGTCGATTGCCCTGGCGTCGACTGGTCTTTGCAGTAGAACCAGGTCGACTGCCATCCGCGAACTGAATCGGGAAGAATCATGGCCGAAAAGGAGCTTTTTCCCCTCGTCTGGATGCCAAGACCCCCACACATCTGGATCACTTTGGTCCTCTCGTCACTCGGATTAGCCTTTTTCACTGTCTGGGAGCGACAAGTGAAAATATGCTTGAAAAGACCCCAGTGAGGTCGACAACCCAAGAAGTTCTCACACAGGGAAATGAACGCGGCAAGATAAACGATTGATTTGGGGGTAAAATGGTGGAGTTGAGCCCCAAAGAAATTCAAAAACCCTTGGAAGAAAGGATGAGGAGGCAAGGAAAACCCACGGTCGACGTGGGTGGCGAGAAGAATGCGCTCACCCTCCCGGGGTTGCGGCTCGGATTCCTTCCCCGGAAGCCGCGCCGAGTCGTAGGGGATCAGCCCTCCCTCGGCCAGGTCGTCGAGGTCTTCTTGGGAGATCCTCGAGTGGATCCAGTCGCCCTGGATCCAACCCTTCGGCAGGCCAGTCCGCAAGGAAGATCCGCCCCGGCTCGTCGCCTTCCCCTTCGATCTCGCCGTCGCCTTCTTCGCCTGCTCCAGAGCCGCTGTCTTCTCCTTCACCATTGTCGCCGACGAGACGCGTGTGGTGCAGTGGCGCTGGGGCGAGAGCAAGCGCAGCAGAGAGGCGTGAGGAGGAGAAGAGGTAATGGGGCACACTGTTCGGGGGACTCCGGTCCAACGCCTTATATGAGGCCGCTTCCGAGTGGCTGACAGGTAGGCCCAGATGGCTCTGTCAAATCCCGTAATGACCGCGCGAGCGATACATGGCGAAAAAGGTGGCGCGGGGATCGAGGTGGCTCCGCTCTATCCCATCCGATTACTGCGGCCTCCCCCGTCCCGCGCGCTTCCCAAAATTCAGATCCCACTAAATCCGCGGGCAGCAAACGACTTGTCAGACCAAAGATCTCCTCCGCACCATCACTCGGAGCCTTACAAGTAAAGAAACTCATTCGACGAAGAATTAAGAATGGATCAAGGTGACTGAAAAGGAAGTTGCTGTCATCACTCAGGTCCGTTGATCCGAAACAAGATATGCTCACGGAATAGAAAACGAGTCGGAGAAGTCCTCAACTCCTTCCCCACTCGAACCTCGATCCATTCGGGGGCTAATGATGAAGCTATGTACCTAGGGTAGGGTCACAGACCTGTCCTAACTGCCCTACCCAAGGACACCTCTAGAATAAATCACCTTTCAATCGACTTGGAGGTGTTCCACTCGACAGACTCGAAGACACTCGACCAAGAAGCAATTACTCGACCAAGATCCAACCACTCGACGGCCAGGAGACCTAAAGTCACTCCGCACGCTAACGGTCGGTCATTAAGTAGCTTTTATGGTCATCATAGCACTTTATTATTAGCGTTATCAGTAACGCCCTGCCTTAATGTACATTGAACCCTTCGTAACGTGGGCTGGCCGGGGTCCTGGCGCACTCTATATAAGCCACCCCCCTCCTCCGAGACAAGGGTTCGCACCTCTGTAACTCATACACACATAATCCAGTCGACCACCTCCGGGCTCCGAGACGTAGGGCTTTTACTTCTTCCGAGAAGGGCCTGAACTCGTAAACCTTGCGTCCTTACAACCTCTCCATAGCTAAGACCTCGCCTCTCCATACTTACCCCCCTACATTACTGTCAGACTTAGAACCACGACACCAGGTGCGACCGAAAACTTCATGGAGGTAGTAATGGTTTTTCTTCACTGCATTATGTGTAGCAGTCATGTTGTGAAGAATAGAACCAAACTGAATCTTAACCCATTTATGATTTCGATCCACCTTCTTGTGAAGACTAAGAAGCAGCTCATGGTCAGTCATCACACGTGGAGCTGTGGCTTGAGGAGTAGACTTGGGTGCATTGGCAGCAGAATCATGAGTGGCAGAGTCATCATTCGTGGAGTAAGATGCAGCTTTGCAAAACTGACCATCCAATGGACGAATGCCTTCACCAATGACAAGAGGTGTCTTTCCCTTTTCATCAGTTGAAGTAAAAGTCTGGTTGAGGAGTTCAATCGGGGGGCAAGTAGCAGAGGTGATTCTGAAAATCAGCCTTGTAGTTGAGTGAAGACCTTGTTCTGAGGAATCTCATAATCTAAGGAGCATAAGGCTTCAACTCAAATAGAGAGAGTGCATTACCGAGAGGGCCTAGAGATACCTCTCCGACAATCGGAGTGACAAATCCCAATCTCGATCTATGCCAACTCAACAAACACCATCGGAGACACCTGTAGAGCATCTTTATAATCACCCAGTTACGTTGTGACGTTTGATAGCACACAAAGTGTTCCTCCGGTATTCGGGAGTTACATAATCTCATAGTCAGATGAACATGTATAAGTTATGAAGAAAGCAATAGCAATAAACTAAACGATCAAAGTGCTATGCTAACGGATGGGTCATTTCAATCACATCATTCTTCAATGATGTGATCTCGTTTATCAAATGACAACTCATGTCTATGGTTAGGAAACTTAACCATCTTTGATTAACAAGCTAGTCAAGTAGAGGCATACTAGTGACACTCCATTTGTCTATGTATTCACACATGTACTAAGTTTCCGGTTAATACAATTCTAGCATGAATAATAAACATTTATCATGATATAAGGAAATATAAATAACAACTTTATTATTGCCTTTAGGGCATATTTCCTTCAGTCTCCCACTTGCACTAGAGTCAATAATCTAGATTATATTGTAATGATTCTAACACCCATGGAGTCTTGGTGCTGATCATGTTTTGCTCGTGAGAGAGGCTTAGTCAATGGTCTGCAACATTCAGATCCGTATGTATCTTGCAAATCTCTATGTCTCCCTCCTTGACTTGATCGCGGATGGAATTGAAGCGTGTCTTGATGTGCTTGGTTCTCTTGTGAAATTTGGATTCCTTTGCCAAGGCAATTGCACCAGTATTGTCACAAAAGATTTTCACTGGACCCGATGCACTAGGTATGACACCTAGATCGGATATGATCGCATTCATCTAGACTCCTTCATTTGCTGCTTCCGAAGCAGCTATCTACTCCGCTTCGCACGTAGATCCCGGCATGACGCTCTGCTTGGAACTGCACCAACTTTCAACTCCTCCATTTAATAAAAATACGTATCCGATCTGTGACTTAGAGTCATCCGGATCAGTGTCAAAACTTGCATCGACGTAACCTTCATAAAAGAAAACATATCCTTAGTCCTTTTCAGGTATTTCCAGATGTTCTTGACCGCTGTCTAGTTATCCACTCCTGGATTACTTTGGTACCTCCCTGCTAAACTAATAGCAAGGCACACATCAGGTCTGGTACACAACATTGCATACATGATAGAGCATATGGCTGCAGCATAGGGAACACTTTTCAGTTTCTCTCTATCTTCTGCAGTGGTCGGGCATTGAGTCTTACTCAACTTCACACCTTGTAACATAGGCAAGAACCCTTTCTTTGCTTGATCCATTTTGAACTTCTTCAAAACTTTATCAAGGTATGTGCTTTGTGAAAGTCCAATTAAGCTTCTTGATCTATCTCTATAGATCTTCATGCCCAATATATAAGCAGCTTCACCGAGGTCTTTCAGTGAAAAATTCTTATTCGAGTATCCTTTTAAGCTATTCAGAAATTCAGTATCATTTCCAATCAACAATATGTCATCTACATATAATGTCAGAAATGCTATAGAGCTCCCACTCACTTTCTTGTAAATACAGGATTCTCCAAAAGTCTGTATCAAACCATATGCTTTGATCACACTATCAAAGTGTGCATTCCAACTCCGAGATGCTTGCACCAGTCCATAAATGCATCGCTGGAGTTTGCACACTTTGTTAGCACCTTTTGGATCGACAAAACCTTCTCGTTGCATCATATACAACTCTTCTTTAAGATATCCATTAAGGAATGCAGTTTTGACATCCATTTGCCAAATTTCATAATCATAAAATGCGGCAATTGCTAACATGATTCGGACAGACTTAAGCATTGCTATGGGTGAGAAGGTCTCATCGTAGTCAACTCCTTGAACTTGTTGAAAACCTTTCGCAACAAGTCAAGCTTTGTAGACAGTAACATTACCGTCAGCGTCAGTCTTCTTCTTGAAGATCCATTTATTATCTATGACTTGCCAATCATCGGGCAAGTCAACCAAAATCCACACTTTGTTCTCATACATGGATCCCATCTCAGATTTCAAGGCCTCAAGCCATTTCGCATAATATGGGCTCATCATCGCTTCCTCATAGTTCGTAGGTTCGTCATGGTCAAGTAACATGACCTCCAGAATAAGATTACTGTACCACTCTGGTGCGGATCTTACTCTGGTGCGGATCTTACTCTGGTTGACCTACTAGGTCCGGTAGTAACTTGATCAGAAGTTTCATGATCATCATCATTAGCTTCCTCACTAATTGGTGTAGGAATCACTGGAACTGATTTCTGTGATGAACTACTTTCCAATAAGGGAGCAGGTACAGTTACCTCATCAGGTTCTACTTTCCTCCCACTCACTTCTTTCGAGAGAAACTCCTTCTCTAGAAAGGATCCATTCTTAGCAACGAATATCTTGCCTTCGGATCTATGATAGAAGGTGTACCCAACAGTCTCCTTTGGGTATCCTATGAAGACACATTTCTCCGATTTGGGTTCGAGCTTATCAGGTTGAAGCTTTTTCACATAAGCATCGCAGCCCCAAACTTTAAGAAATGACAACTTAGGTTTCTTGCCAAACCACAGTTCGTATGGTGTCGTCTCAACGGATTTAGATGGTGCCCTATTTAATGTGAATGCAGTCGTCTCTAAAGCATAACCCCATAACGATAGCGGTAACTTAGTAAGAGACATCATAGATCGCACCATGTCTAATAAAGTGTGGTTACGATGTTCGGAAACACCATTACGCTGTGGTGTTCCAGGTGGCGTGAGTTGCAAAACTATTCCGCATTGTTTCAAATGAAGACCAAAGTCATAACTCAAATATTCACCTCCACGATCAGATCGTAGAAACTTAATTTTCTTGTTACGATGATTTTCCACTTCACTCTGAAATTCTTTGAACTTTTCAAATGTTTCAAACTTATGTTTCATCAAGTAGATTTACCCATATCTGCTCAAATCATCTGTGAAGGTCAGAAAATAACGATACCCACCGTGAGCATCAACACGCATTGGACCGCATACATCAGTATGTATTATTTCCAACAAGTCTGTTGCTCGCTCCATTGTTCCGGAGAATAGAGTCTTAGTCATCTTGCCCATGAGGCATGGTTCGCAAGCATCAAGCGATTCATAATCAAGTGATTCCAAAAGCCCATCAGCATGGAGTTTCTCCATGCGCTTTACACCAATATGACCTAAACAGAGTGCCACAAATAAGTTGCACTATCATTATTAAACTTATATCTTTTGGCTTCAATACTATGAATATGTGTATCACTACTATCAAGATTTAGTAAAAATAGACCACTCATCAAGGGTGCATGACCATAAAATATATTATTCATATAAATAGAACAACCATTATTCTCTGATTTAAATGAATAACCGTCTCGCATCAAACAAGATCCAGATATAATGTTTATGCTTAACGCTGGCAACAAATAACAATTATTCAGGTCTAAAACTAATCCCGAAGGTAGATGTAGAGGTAGCGTGCCGACGGCGATCACATCGACTTTGGAACCATTTCCCACGCGCATCGTCACCTCGTCCTTAGCCAATCTTCGCTTAATCCATAGCCCCTGTTTCGAGTTGCAACTATTAGCAACAGAACCAGTATCAAATACCCAGGCGCTACTGCGAACATTGGTAAGGTACACATCAATAACATGTATATAAAATATACCTTTCACTTTGCCATCCTTCTTTTCCGCCAAATACTTGGGACAGTCCCACTTCCAGTGACCAGTACCTTTGCAGTAGAAGCACTCAATCTCAGGCTTAGTTCCAGACTTGGGCTTCTTCACTTGAGCAGCAACTTGCTTGCCGTTCTTCTTGAAGTTCCCCTTCTTCCCTTTTCCCTTCTTCTTGAAACTGGTGGTCTTGTTGACCATCAACACTTGATGCTCCTTCTTGATTTCTACCTCCGCAGCTTTTAGTATCGCGAAGAGCTTGGGAATAGTCTTATCCATCCCTTGCATATTATAGTTCATCACAAAGCTTTTGTAGCTTGGTGGCAGTGATTGAGGAACTCTGTCAATGACACTATTGATACATCTCCAACGTATCTATAATTTTTGATTGTTCCATGCTATTATATTATCTGTTTTGGATGTTTAATGGCCTTTAGTATGCACTTTTATATTATTTTTGGGACTAACCTATTAACCGAAGGCCCAGTGCAAATTGTTGTTTTTTTGCCTATTTCAGTGTTTCGCCTAAAAGGAATATCAAACGGAATTCAAACGGAATGAAACCTTCGCGAGGATTTTTTGGAACAAACGCAATCCAGGAGACTTGGAGTGGAGGTCAAGGAAGCAACAAGGCGGCCACGAGGTAGGGCGGCGCACCCAGGGGGGCAGGCGCGCCCCCACCCTCGTGGGCCCCTCGTGGCTCCACCGACCTACTTCTTTCGCCTATATACACTCTTATACCCTGGAAACAACGAGGGGATCCACGAAACCACTTTTCCACCACCGCAACCTTCTGTACCCATGAGATCCCATCTGGGGACCTTTTCCGGCAATATGCCGGAGGGGGATTCGATCACGGAGGGCTTCTACATCAACACCATAGCCTCTCCGATGATGTGTGAGTAGTTTACCACAGACCTTTGGGTCCATGGTTATTAGCTAGATGGCTTCTTCTCTCTCTTTGGATCTCAATACAAAGTTCTCCTCGATGTTCTTGGAGATCTATTCGATGTAATTCTTTTTGCGGTGTATTTGCCGAGATCCGATGAATTGTGGGTTTACGATTAAGATTATCTATGAACAATATTTGATTCTTCTCTGAATTCTTATATGCATGATTTGATATCTTTGCAAGTCTCTTCGAATTATCAGTTTGGTTTGGCCTACTAGATTGATCTTTCTTGCAATGGGAGAAGTGCTTAGCTTTGGGTTCAATATTGCGGTGTCCTTTCCCAGTGACAGCAGGGGCATCAAGACACGTATTTTATTGTTGCCATCGAGGATAAAAAGATGGGGTTTATATCATATTGCTTGAGTTTATCCCTCTGCATCATGTCATCTTGCCAAATGCGTTACTCTGTTCTTATGAACTTAATACTCTAGATGCATGCCGGATAGCAGTCGATGTGTGGAGTAATAGTAGTAGATGCAGAATCGTTTCGGTCTACTTGACACGGACGTGATGCCTATGTTCATGATCATGCCTAGATATCATCATAACTATGCGCTTTTCTATCAATTGCTCGGCAGTAATTTGTTCACCCACAGTGAAACATATGGCCCCCGGGTCTACTTTACATCATATTATTTTCCCATCAACTAGCCATTTCTGTTGCCGTTTATTTTGCAATCTTTACTTTTCAATCTATACAACAAAATACCAAAAATGTTTATCTTATTATCTCTATCAGATCTCACTTTCGTAAGTGACCGTGAAGATTGACCAACCCTTTATCGCGTTGGTTGCGAGGTTCTTGTTTGTTTGTGCAGGTACTAGGCGACTTGCGTGTAGTCTCCTACTGGATTGATACATTGGTTCTCAAAAACTGAGGGAAATACTTACGCTACTTTGCTGCATCACCCTTTCCTCTTCAAGGGAAAACCAACGCATGCTCAAGAGGCAGCAACTATCAACCGGAAGATTAACTCCCAGCTGAGTCAAGTGATTGTGATACCCATAAATTCTGAGTATGTGCTCACTGACAGAACTATTCTTCTCCATTTTGCACCCGTAGAACTTATTGGAGACTTCATATCTATCAATCTGGGCATTTGCTTGAAATATTAACTTCAACTCCTGGAACATCTCATATGCTCCATGACGTTCAAAACGTCGATGAAGTCCCGTTCTAAGCCGTAAAACATGGCACACTGAACTATCAAGTAGTCATCAGCTTTGCTCTGCCAGGTGTTCATAACATCTAGAGTTGCTCCTGCAGGGTTTGGCACCTAGCGGTGCTTCCAGGATGTAATTCTTCTGTGCAGCAATGAGGATAATCCTCAAGTTACGGACCCAGTCTGTGTAGTTGCTACCATCATATTTCAACTTAACTTTCTCTAGGAACGCATTAAAATTCAACGGAACAACAGCACGGGCCATTTATCTACAATAACATAGACATGCAGAATACTATCAGGTACTAAGTTCATGATAAATTAAAGTTCAATTAATCATATTACTTAAGAACTCCCACTTAAATAGACATCCCTCTAATCATCTAAGTGATCATGTGATCCATATCAACTAAACCATGTCCGATCATCACGTGAGATGGATTAGCTTTCAATGGTGAACATCACCATGTTGATCATATCTACTATATGATTCACGCTTAACCTTTCGGTCTTAGTGTTCCGAGGCCATATCTGCATATGCTAGGCTCATGAAGTTTAACCTGAGTATTCTGCATGTGCAAAACTGGCTTGCACCCATTGTATGTGAACGTAGAGCTTATCACACCCGATCATCACGTGGTGTCTTGAAATTTAGTGAGAGATCATCTTATAATGCTACCGTCGAACTAAGCAAAATAAGATGCATAAAGGATAAACATCACATGCAATCAAATAAGTGATATGATATGGCCATCACCATCTTGTGCCTTTGATCTCCATCTCCAAAGCACCGTCATGATCACCATCGTCACCGGCTTAACACCTTGATCTCCATCGAAGCATCGTTCTCGTCTCACCAACTATTGCTTCTACGACTAACGTTACTACTTAGTGATAAAGTAAAGCAATTACATGGCGATTGCATTTCATAGAATAAAGCGACAGCCATATGGCTCCTGCCAGTTGCCGATAACTGTTACAAAACATGATCATCTCATACAACAAACTATATATCATCACGTCTTGACCATATCACATCACAACATGCCCTGCAAAAACAAGTTAGACGTCCTCTACTTTGTTGTTGCAAGTTTTACATGGCTGCTACGGGCTTCTAGTAAGAACCGTTCTTACCTACGACATAAAAACCAAAACGTGGTATAGTGATTGCCCTTTGATCTTCAGAAAGAACCCTGTTCATTGAATCCGATTCAACTAAAGTTGGAGAAACAGACACCCGCCAGCCACCTGTGTGCAAAGCACGTCGGTAGAACCAGTCTCATGAACGTGGTCATGTAATGTCGGCCCAGGCCGCTTCATCCAACAATACCGCCGAATCAAGAAACAACTAGTGACGACAAGCAATAGGTATATACCCACGCCCACAACTCCTTTATGTTCTACTCGTGCATATAACATCTACGCATAGACTTGGCTCGGATGCCACTGTTGGGGAACGTAGTAATTAATTTTTTTGCCTATGATCACGCAAGATCTATCTAGGAGAAGCAAAGCAACGAGCAGGAAGAGTGAGTCCACGTACCCTCATAGACCGAAAGCGGAAGCGTTAAGTAACGCGGTTGATGTAGTCGAACATCTTCGCGATCCAACCGATCAAGTACCGAACGCACGGCACCTCCGCGATCTGCACATGTTCAGCTCGGTGACGTCCCTCAAACTTTAGATCTAGCTGAGGTCGAGGGAGAGTTTTGTCAGCATGACGGCGTGGTGACGGTGATGATGAAGTTACCGACACAGGGCTTCGCCTAAGCACTACGACAATATGACCAAGGTGGAAATCTGTGGAGGGGGGCACCGCACATGGCTAGGAGATCAACTTGTGTGTCTATGGGGTGTCCCCCTCCCCGTATATAAAGGAGTGGAGGAGGGGGCCAGCCAGCCTCATAGAGCGCGCCCTGATACGTCTCCGTCGTATCTAATATTCCAAACACTTTTGCCCTTGTTTTGGACTCTAACTTGCATGATTTGAATGGAACTAACCCGAACTGACATTGTTTTCAGCAGAATGGCCATGGTGTTATTTTTGTGCAGAAATAAAAGTTCTCGGAATGACCTGAAAATCAACGGATATTATTTTCGGAACATATAAAAAATACTGGCGAATGAATCAAGGCCAGGGGGCCCACACCCTGTCCACGAGGGTGGGGGCGCGCCCCCTGCCTCGTGGGCCCCCTGGTGCTCAACCGACCTCAACTCCAACTCCATATATTCGTGTTCGGGGAGAAAAAAATAAGAGAGAAGGATTCATCGCGTTTTACGATATGAAGCCGCCGCCAAGCCCTAAACTCTCTCAGGGGGGGCTGATCTGGAGTCCGTTCGGGGCTCCGGAGAGGGGAATCCGTCGCCATCGTCATCATCAACCTTCCTCCATCACCTATTTCATGACGCTCACCACCATGCGTGAGTAATTCCACCGTAGGCTTGCTGGACGGTGATGGGTTGGATGAGATTTATCATGTAATCGAGTTAGTTTTATTAGGGTTTGATCCCTAGTATCCATTATGTTCTGAGATTGATGTTGCTATGACTTTGCTATGCTTAATGCTTGTCACTAGGGCCCGAGTGCCATGATTTCAGATCTGAACCTATTATGTTTTTATGAATATATGTGAGTTCTTGATCCTATCTTCCAAGTCTATAGTCACCTATTATGTGTTATGATCTGTTAACCCCGAAGTGACAATAATCGGGATACTTACCGGCGATGACCGTATTTTGAGGAGTTCATGTATTCACTATGTGTTAATGCTTTGGTCCGGTACTCTATTAAAAGGAGGCCTTAATATCCCTTAGTTTCCAATAGGACCCCGCTACCACGGGAGGGTAGGACAAAAGATGTCATGCAAGTTCTTTTCGATAAGCACGTATGACTATATTCGGAATACATGCCTACATTGCATTGATGAACTGGAGCTAGTTCCGTGTCACCCTATGTTATAATTGTTGCATGATTGATCGCATCCGACATAATTATCCATCACTGATCCATTGCCTACGAGCTTTTCATATATTGTTCTTTGCTTATTTACTTTTTCGTTGCTACTGTTACAATCACTATTAAACCAAAAATATTACTTTTGCTACCGTTACCACTACTATCATATTACTTTGCTACTAAATACTTTGTTGCAGATATTAAGTTTCCAAGTGTGGTTGAATTGACAACTCAACTGCTAATACTTGAGAATATTCTTTGGCTCCCCTTGTGTCGAATCAATAAATTTGGGTTGAATACTCTACCCTCAAAAACTGTTGCGATCCCCTATACTTGTGGGTTATCAAACTATTTTCTGGCGCCGTTGCTGGGGAGCATAACTCTATTCTTTGAGTCACTTGGTATTTATATCTGCTGATCACTATGAGGAACTTGAAAGATTAAAGAACCAAGATTTTTCCCTCAACTACGGGGGGAGGTAAGGAACTGCCATCTAGCTCTGCACTTGATTCACCTTCTTTTTTGAGTAAACTTGCGACACCCACTACTGCTATTGATTCTGATAGGTCGCATGTCATTGATGATGTCACTTCTGCTTTGCATGATATTTATGATGAAACTACTTCTATGCTTGATTCTACTGTGCCACTAGGTTAATTTCTTGATGAACAACTTGCTAGGGCTAGAGAGAATGAAATTATTGAAACTGATAATATTGATGAAAGTGATGATGAAGATTCTCCCCCTAGATATGAATTGCCTGTTGTGCCTGAGGGTTATGTTATGGATGAAGAAACTGCTAGAGACTTCTTAGCTTGCAATGATAGATCTGATCTTAAGAAATTATTAGCTAAGCTTAAAGAAAAGTCTTTGAATGCTAGAATGAAATACGACCTGCTTTTGCTACTTCACCTATCTTTATTACTGATAAGGATTATGATTTCTCTGTTGATCCTGAGTTAATTACTTTGGTTGAATCTGATCCTTTCTATGGCTATGAATCTGAAACTGTTGTGGCACATCTTACTAAATTAAATGATATAGCCACCATGTTTACTCATGATGAGAAAACTCGCTATCACTTTATCCTTAAGTTATTCCCATTCTCATTAAAGGGTGGTGCTAAAACATGGTTTAATTCTCTTGATCCTGGTTGTGTGCGTAGTCCCCAGGATATGATTTATTACTTCTCTGCTAAATATTTCCCCGCTCATAAGAAACAAGTTGCTTTAAGGGAAATATATTATTTTGTGCAAATTGAAGAAGAGAGTCTCCCACAAGCTTGGGGGAGGATTCTCCAATTACTTAATGCTTTGCCTAATCATCCTCTTAAGAAAAAATGAAATACTCGGTATCTTTTATAATGGACTAACCGATGCTTCCAGAGACTACCTGGATAGTTGTGTTGGTTGTGTTTTCAGGGAAAGAACTGTTGATCAAGCTAAATTGCCATTAAATAATATGTTGACTAATGAAAATAATTGGACACTTCTTGAACCAACTCGTAAGCCAACTCCGAAGAAAAGGGGTATTCTGTTTCTCAGTCCTGAAGATATGCAAGAGGCAAAGAAATCTATGAAAAAGGTATTAAAGCTGAAGATGTTAAGAATTTACCACCTATTGAAGAAATACATGGTCTTGATAACCCGACACAGGTAGTAAAGGTAAATTCTCTCTATAGATTTGATGAAGGTGATATTCCTCATTATAAGTCTGCTAGCAATGCTTAGATGAGTTTGATAATTTTATTGTTAAACAAGAAAACTTCAATGCTTATGTTGGTAGACAATTGAAACGCAATGCTAATATGCTTGAACACTTGAGTGATTATATGTCTAGAGTTAAAGGTGAACTTAACTTATTAGTAAACATGCTTCTATGGTTACCACTCAAGTAGAAAAAGTACTTAAGGCTCAGGATGATTTGCTCAGTGAATTAAATAATAAGAAAAATGATAATGTTGTTAGAGTTATGACTAGAGGGGGTAAAATGACTCAGGAACCTTTGTATCCTGAGGGCCACCCTAAGAGAATTGAGCAAGATTCTCAGAGAACTAATGTTGAGGCACCTAGTTCTACTAAAAGGAAGAAAAAGAAAAATGATAGGACTTTGCATGCTTCTAGTGAACCCGTTGTAGACACACCTGAGAATCCCAATGATATTTCTATTTCTGATGCTGAAACACAATATTGTAATGAACATGAACCTAGTGATAATATTACTGATGTTGTTCATGTTGATGCTCAACCTAGCAATGATAATGATGTAGAGATTGAACCTGTTGTTGATCTTGATAACCCACAATCAAAGAATCAACGTTATGATAAGAGAGACTTCTTTGCTAGGAAACACGGTAAATAAAGAGAACCATGGGTTCAGAAAGCCATGCCTTTTCCTCCTAAACCATCCAAGAAAAAGGATGATGAGGATTTTGAGCGCTTTGCTTAAATGATTAGACCTATCTTTTTGCGTATGCGTTTGACTGATATGCTTAAAATGAATCCTTATGCTAAATACATGAAAGATATTGTTACAAATAAAAGAAAGATACCGGAGGCTAAAATTTCCACCATGCTTGCTAATTACACTTTTAAGGGTGGAATACCAAAGAAACTAAGAGATCCCGGAGTACCGACTATACCATGCTCTATTAAAAGAAACTATGTTAAAACTGCTTTATGTGATCTTGGAGCCGGTGTTAGTGTTATGCCTCTCTCTTTATATCGTAGACTTGATTTGAATAAGCTGACACCTACTGAAATATCTTTGTAAATGGCCGATAAATCAACTGCTATACCTATCGGTATTTGTGAGGATGTGCCTGTTGTGGTTGCAAACGTTACTATTTTAACATACTTTGTTATTCTTGATATTCCTGAGGACGATAGTATGTCGATTATCCTTGGTAGACCCTTTTTGAATACTGCAGGGGCTGTTATTGATTGCAACAAAGGCAATGTCAGTTTTCATGTTAATGGTAATGAGCATACGGTACACTTTCTGAGGAAACAACCTCAAGTCCACAGTATCAATTCTATTGGAAAAATTTCAACAATTACTATTGGAGGTTTTGAATTTCCTCTTCCTACTGTCAAGAAGAAATATGATATTCTTATTGTTGGGGACGTGCATATCCCCGTTGAGGTAACCTAGTGTTATTCGAAATTTCTCTGGTTTCATGCGATTCGGAATGAGTTTGTTAACAAGACTTGATCAACCTTGTTAGTGGATTCCTTTTGGTAAGCATGAGATGGATGAAGTTAGAAAGCACAACTTTCTGTACCCTTTTTTACTTTCTATTATTTATATTAAATAAAGCAAAAATAGTATTTTTTGTCTATTTTCTGAATTATCCATGTAATGAAAAATACCCCGAAAATAAAAGTTCTCCAAATGCCGTGAAAATTTAATATGATTTTTTCTAGAATATTTGAGAATATCTGGCACTGAGAACACACCAAAGGGACCCACCACGTGCCCGCGCGGGTGGAGGGCGCGCCCCCTGCCTCGTGGACCCCACGTGGGTCCCCTCCACTTATCCTTGCACCCACACACTTCGTCTTGCTCTAGAAAAAAATCACCCACCACCTCAAACCCGAGTTCTTGCTCATCTTGCTGCCATTTTCGATCTCCTTGCTCAAAGCTCCATTCACAAAACTACTTTGGGGGATTGTTCTTCGGTATGTGACTCCTCCAATGGTCCAATTAGTTTTTGTTCTAGTGCTTTATTTATTGCAAATTTTTGCTGCTTAGGTGACCCTGTTCTTGAGCTTGCATGTCAAATTTATGTGGTCAAAAGTAGTTTTAATGCATGATATGGCCTCTAGGCACTTGTAGGAGTAGTTGCTACCAATTTTGTTGAGTTTGGTTCACTTTATTTTTGAGTTACTAAAAATTTCAGAAATTTTTCAGAGGAAGAAATATGTTTAGGAAAATGTACCAAGGTGGTTCCTCAAGGAAGCAAGGACCAAGGCCCGCAATACGCGAGCCGGACAATGAACTACCAAGGGAGGCTCAAGTGCGGCCTTGTGAATGGCCGTCAGAGGATTTCGTGGTTCGGGCAGGCATCAAGGAAGAATTTGATGCATATGTGCGTTACGCTGATCTTGAGAGCTTCGAGTCAGATAAGTGTCGTCAGACCTCTATTTAACTGATTCATTTGTGAGAAGGTTTAAATTTACATCATCACGCAATTCCCAAACTGTCCTGTTTGATCTTTATGATAAATCTTATACCATGGACTCAGAAGATTTTAATACTGCATGTAAACTCCCTCAGTGGGGTAGTGCCAGTGAGCCTCGCAAATCTGAATATAAAGACTTTCTTGCTAGTATAACTGTGGGGGAATCTAGGGAGATCACGCAAGCTACCATAGGGAGCATTCATTTCCCCGCCATACATTATTTTGCTCTCTTCATAGGTAGATGCATTAATGGTAAGGATGAAGCATGTCACATATGTGTTCCCGACCTAAGTGTTCTCAAGAGTGATGTATTAGGAGATAGACAATATAACTTGGGGGCCATTGTTGCACGTAGGTTGCGTAATAATAGTATTAATGGAGATTTCTTTGGTGGAATTTACGCAACCCGTTTAGCTGATTTTCTTGAGATACCCATACATGGAGATGATATTGAGTTGCCTCCTGCTTATTTAGATTATAATGCTATGGTTCGTCATCAGTTTGTTGAGAGGAACAATCAGTCCCTCCAGTACCGACTAATCTTTGACAGATGACGTAGACTTTTAGGCAAAAGGGAGATATGTTATAACCAGGGAGGAGGCGAACGAGTACGAGAGGAGGGCGGAGGCAGCTCGCCTCCAAGCCACAGCTCATGAGGAAATTGCCGCTGCATCTCAGTACGACCCCAGCTATAGTTTTGATTCATGGGCATAGACCAACTTAGGCCAAAAGCCTAAGCTTGGGGGAGTACGTATTTCTCACCGACATTACATTTATGTTCACACACTCATGCCAGTTGTCGGTGCTCATACTTTTTCATTGTATCATCCATGCTAGTTTATTTTCTTTTTAAGCTTTCTTCTTGTGTGTTTGAAAAACCTTAAGAAAAAACAAAAAAAATAGGTGTAGCTTTTAGCTAGTTTACTTTCCATGCCTGTAGTAGTAGTAGTAATAACTAAAAGAAAACCCAAAAAGATTTCTCGTTCTTCTTTTGCTTGTTGGGAGCTTTCCCGTGTAAATAGTTTTATTTCCTTTCTTTTCCTTGGGGGTCGAGAGGAGAAGACCATGATGAAAATGTTGAGTGGCTCTCATATGCATTATTGTTGATCTAACAAAGAGCCCATATTACCTTGTCTTCTCCTGTATATTGAATGCTTGCACATTCCAGCTTAGTCCAATGCACATGCACTATTATTATTATCCACACTATATGGTTGTGCAAGTGGAAGGCAATAATGACGATATATGATGAACTGATTGAGATGAGACAAGCTGGTATGAACTCGACCTCTCTTGTTTTTGTAAATATGATTAGTTCTGAAGGAAATATGCCCTAGAGGCAATAATAAAGTTATTATTTATTTCCTCATATCATGATAAATGTTTATTATTCATGCTAGAATTGTATTAACCGGAAACATAATACATGTGTGAATACATAGACAAACATAGTGTCACTAGTATGCCTCTACTTGACTAGCTCGTTGATCAAAGATGGTTGAGTTTCCTAGCCATAGACATGAGTTGTCATTTGATAAACGAGATCACATCATTGGAGAATGATGTGATTGACATGACCCATCCGTTAGCTTAGCACTTTGATCGTTTAGTTTATTGCTATTGCTTTCTTCATAACTTATACATGTTCCTATGACTATGAGATTATGCAACTCCCGATTACCAGAGGAACACTTTGTGTGCTGCCAAACGTCACAACGTAACTGGGTGATTATAAAGGTGCTCTACAGGTGTCTCCGATGGTACTTGTTGAGTTGGCATAGGTCAAGAATAGGATTTGTCACTCCGATTGTCGGAGAGGTATCTCTGGGCCCTCTCGGTAATGCACATCACTATAAGCCTTGCAAGCAATGCAACTAATGGGCTAGTTGCCGGGTGATGCATTACAGAACGAGTAAAGAGACTTGCCGGTAACGATATTGAGCTAGGTGTTGAGATACCGATGATTGAATCTCAGGCAAGTATCATACCGATGAAAAAGGGAACAACATATGGTGTTATGCGGTTTGACCGATAAAGATCTTTGATGTCTACTACACAACCTTCTTCTTGTAGACGTTGTTGGGCCTCCAAATACAGAGGTTTGTAGGACAGTAGCAAATTTCCCTCAAGTGGATGACCTAAGGTTTATCAATCCGTAGGAGGCGTAGGATGAAGATGGTCTCTCTCAAGCAACCCTGCAACCAAATAACAAACAGTCTCTTGTGTCCCCAACACACCCAATACAATGGTAAATTGTATAGGTGCACTAGTTCGGCGAAGAGATGGTGATACAAGTGGTATATGGATAATAGATATAGGTTTTTGTAATCTGAAAATATAAAAACAGCAAGGTAACTGATGGTAAAAGTGAGCACAAACGGTATTGCAATGCGTTGAAACAAGGCCTAGGGTTCATACTTTCACTAGTGCAAGTTCTCTCAACAATAATAACGTAATTGGATCATATAACTATCCCTCAACATGCAACAAAGATTCACTCCAAAGTCACTAATAGCGGAGAACAAACGAAGAGATTATGGTAGGGTACGAAACCACCTCAAAGTTATCCTTTCTGATCGATCTATTCAAGAGTCCGTAGTAAAATAACATGAAGCTATTCTTTCCATTCAATCTATCATAGAGTTCGTACTAGAATAACACCTTAAGACACAAATCAACCAAAACCCTAATGTCACCTAGATACTCCAATGTCACCTCAAGTATCCGTGGATATGATTATACGATATGCATCACACAATCTCAGATTCATCTATTCAAACCAACACAAAGTACTTCAAAGAGTGCCCCAAAGTTTCTACCGGAGAGTCAAGACAAAAACGTGTGCCAACCCCTATGCATAGGTTCATGGGCGGAAGCGCAAGTTGATCACCAAAACATACGTCAAGTGGATCAATAGAATACCCCATTGTCACCACGGGTATCCCACGCAAGACATACATAAGTGTTCTCAAATCCTTAAAGACTCAATCTGATAAGATAACTTCAAAGGGAAAACTCAATCCATTACAAGAGAGTAGAGGGGGAGAAACATCATAAGATCCAACTATAATAGCAAAGCTCGCGATACATCAAGATCGTATCACCTCAAGAACACGAGAGAGAGAGAGATCAAACACATAGCTACTGGTACATACCCTCAGCCCCGAGGGAGAGCTACTCCCTCCTCGTCATGGAGAGCACCGGGATGATGAAGATGGCCACCAGAGAGGGATTCCCCCTCCGGCAGGGTGCCGGAACGGGTCTAGATTGGCTTTCGGTGGCTACGGAGGCTTCTGGCGGCGGAACTCCCGATCTATTGTGCTCTCCGATGTTTTTAGGGTATATGGGTATATATGGGAAGAAGTACGTCCGTGGATCTCTGGGCTGTCCACGAGGCAGGGGGCGCGCCCATGGGGGTGGGCGCGCTCCCCACCCTCGTGGGCAGCCCGGGACTCTCCTGGTCCATCTCCGATACTCCGTGGGCTTCTTCTGGTCCAAAAATAAGTTCCGTGAAGTTTCAAGTCAATTGGACTCCGTTTGATTTTCCTTTTCTGCGATACTCTAAAACAAGGAAAAAACAAAAACTGGCACTGGGCTCTAGGTTAATAGGTTAGTCCCAAAAATCATATAAAATAGCATATAAATGCATATAAAACATCCAAGGTTGATAATATAATAGCATGGAACAATCAAAAATTATAGATATGTTGGAGACGTATCAATCTTCGTAGAATACGTAGGAACCAATATGAGCATCCAGGTTCCGCTATTGGTTATTGACCGGAGACGTGTCTTGGTCATGTCTACATAGTTCTCGAACCCGTAGGGTCCGCACGCTTAAAGTTCTGTGACGATCGGTATTATGAGTTTATATGTTTTGATGCACCAACGGTAGTTCGGAGTCTCGGATATGATCACAGACATGACGAGGAGTCTCGAAATGGTCGAGACATAAAGATTGATATATTGGAAGCCTACATTTGGACATCGGAAGAGTTCCGGGTGAAATCGGGATTTTACCGGAGTGCCGGAGGGGTTACCGGAACCCCCCGGAGGTTAATGGGCCTTGTTGGGCCCTAGTGGAGAGAGAGAGGGGCCGGCCAGGGCAGGTCGCGCGCCCCTCCCCCTCTAGTCCGAATTGGACTAGGAGGGGGGCGCCCCCCTTTCCTTCTCCTTCTCCCCCTTCCTTTCCCCCTCCTGGTAGGAGTAGGAAAGAGGGGAGTCCTACTCCTACTAGGAGGAGGACTCCTCCTCCTGGCATGCCCTAAAGGGCCGGCCGGCCTCCCCCTTGCTCCTTTATATACGGGGGCAGGGGCACCCTAGGACACACAAGTTGATCATTGATCTCTCCCAGCCGTGTGCGGTGCCCCCCTCCACCATAATCCACCTCGGTCATACTATAGCGGTGCTTAGGCGAAGCCCTGCGACGATAGCTTCATCAACATCGTCACCACGCTGTCGTGCTGACGAAACTCTCCCTCGAGCTCTACTGGATCGTGAGTTCGCGGGACGTCACCGAGCCGAACGTGTGCTGAACGCGGAGGTGTCGTATGTTCGGTACTGAGGATCGGTCGATCATGAAGATGTACGACTACATCAACCGCGTTCCCATAACGCTTCCGCTTAACGGTCTACGAGGGTACGGGGACGACACTCTCCCCTCTCGTTGCTATGCATCACCATGATCTTGCGTGTGCGTAGGAATTTTTTTGAAATTACTATGTTCCCCAACAGTGGCAACCGAGCCAGGTTTATGCGTAGATGTTATATGCACAAGTAGAACAAAGTAAGTTGTGGGCGATACAAGTCATACTGCTTACCAGCATGTCATACTTTGGTTCGGCGGTATTGTTGGATGAAGCGCTCCGGACCGACATTACGCGTACGCTTACGCGAGACTGGTTCTACCGACGTGCTTTGCACACAGGTGGCTGGCGGGTGTCAGTTTCTCCAACTTTAGTTGAACCAAGTGTGGCTACGCCCGGTCCTTGTGAAGGTTAAAACAACACTAACTTGACGAACTATCATTGTGGTTTTGATGCATAGGTAGAAGGATTCTTGCTCAGCCCGTAGCAGCCATGTAAAACTTGTAACAACAAAGTAGATGACGTCTAACTTGTTTTTGCAGGGCATGTTGTGATGTGATATGGTCAAGACATGATGCTATATTTATTGTATGAGATGATCATGTTTTATAACAGAGTTATCGGCATCTGGCAGGAGCCATATGGTTGTCGCTTTATTGTATGCAATGCAATCGCCCTGTAATTGCTTTACTTTATCACTAAGCGGTAGCGATAGTCGTAGAAGCAATAGATGGCGAGACGGCAACGATGCTATGATGGAGATCAAGGTGTCGCGCTGATGACGATGGTGATCATGAAAGTGCTTTGGAGATGGAGATCAGCGACACGAGATGATGATGGCCATATCATATCACTTATACTGATTGCGTGTGATGTTTATCCTTTATGCATCTTATTTTGCTTTGTTTGACAGTAGCATTATAAGATGATCTCTCACTAGATTTCAAGGTAAAAGTGTTCTCCCAGAGTATGCACCATTGCCAAAGTTCGCCATGCCGAGACACCACGTGATGATCGGGTGTGATAAGCTCAACGTTCATCTACAACGGGTGTAAGACAGTTTTGCACACGCAGAATACTCGGGTTAAACTTGACGAGCCTAGCATATGTAGATATGTCCTCGGAACATTGAGACCGAAAGGTCGAGCGTGAATCATATAGTAGATATGATCAACATAGAGATGTTCACCATTGAAAACTACTCCATCTCACGTGATGATCGGTTATGGTTTAGTTGATATGGATCACGTGATCACTTAGATGATTAGAGGGATGTCTATCTAAGTGGGAGTTCTTAAGTAATATGACTAATTGAACTTAAATTTATCGTGAACTTAGTACCTGATAGTATTTTAATGCGTTCCTTGAGAAAGCAAAGTTGAAAGATGATGGTAGCAATTACACGGACTGGGTCCGTAACTTGAGGATTATCCTCATTGCTGCACAGAAGAATTACATCCTGGAAGCACCGCTAGATGCTAGGCCTGCTGTAGATGCTGCTGATGACGTTAAGAATGGCTGGCAGAGTAAAGCTGATGACTACTCGATAGTTCAGTGTGCCATGCTTTACGGCTTAGAACCGGGACTTCAACGATGTTTTGAACGTCATGGAGCAGATGAGATGTTCCAGGAGTTGAAGTTAATATTTCAAGAAAATGCCCGGATTGAGAGATATGAAGTCTCCAATAAGTTCTACAGCTGCAAGATGGAGGAGAATAGTTCTGTCAGTGAACATATACTCAGAATGTCTGGGTATCATAACCACTTGAGTCAACTAGAAGTTAATCTTCCTGTTGATAGTGTCATTGACAGAGTTCTTCAATCACTGCCACCAAGCTACAAGAGCTTCGTGATGAACTATAATATGCAAGGGATGAATAAGACAATTCCCGAGCTCTTCGCAATGCTAAAGGCGGTGGAGGTAGAAATCAAGAAGGAGCATCAAGTGTTGATGGTCAGCAAGACCACCAGTTTCAAGAAAAAGGGTAAAGGGAAGAAGGAGGGGAACTTCAAAAAGAATGGCAAACAAGTTGCTACTCAAGAGAAGAAACCCAAGTCTGGACCTAAGCCTGAGACTGAGTGCTTCTACTGCAAAGGGACTGGTCACTGGAAGCGGAACTGCCCCAAGTATTTGGCAGATAAGAAGGATGGCAAGGTGAACAAAGGTATATGTGATATACATGTTATTGATGTGTACCTTACTAGAGCTCACAGTAGCACCTGGGTATTTGATACTAGTTCTGTTGCTAATATTTGCAACTCGAAACAGGGACTACGGATTAAGCTAAGACTGGCTAAGGACGAGGTGACGATGCGCGTGGGAAATGGTTCCAAAGTCGATGTGATCGCCATCGGCACGCTACCTCTACATCTACCTTCGGGATTAGTTTTAGACCTGAATAATTGTTATTTGGTGCCAGCGTTAAGCATGAACATTATATCTGGATCTTGTTTGATGCAAGATGGTTATTCATTTAAATCTGAGAATAATGGTTGTTCTATTTATATGAGTAATATATTTTATGGTCATGCACCCTTTAAGAGTGGTCTATTTTTTTTGAATCTCGATAGTAGTGGTACACATATTCATAATGTTGAAGCCAAAAGATGCAGAGTTGATAATGATAGTGCAACATATTTGTGGCACTGCCGTTTGGGTCATATTGGTGTAAAGCGCATGAAGAAACTCCATACTGATGGACTTCTGGAATCACTTGATTATGAATCACTTGGTACTTGCGAACCATGCCTCATGGGCAAGATGACTAAAACGCCGTTCTCCGGAACAATGGAGCGAGCAACGGATTTATTGGAAATCATACATACTGATGTATGTGGTCCAATGAATATTGGGGCTCATGGCGGGTATCGTTATTTTCTCACCTTCACAGATGATTTGAGCAGATATGGGTATATCTACTTAATGAAGCATAAATCTGAAACATTTGAAAAGTTCAAAGAATTTCAGAGTGGAGTGGAAATCATCGCAACAAGAAAATAAAGTTTCTATGATCTGATCGTGGAGGAGAATGTTTGAGTTATGAGTTTGGTCTACATTTGAAACAATGCAAAATAGTTTCGTAACTCACGCCACCCGGAACACCATAGCGTAATGGTGTATCCAAACATCGTAATCATACTTTATTGGATATGGTGTGATCTATCATGTCTCTTACTGATTTACCACTATCATTTTGGGGTTATGCTTTAGAGACAGCTGCACTCACGTTAAATAGGGCACCATCGAAATCCGTTGAGATGACGCCTTATGAAATGTGGTTTGGCAAGAAACCACAGTTGTCGTTTCTTAAAGTTTGGGGCTGCGATGCTTATGTGAAAAAGCTTCAACCTGATAAGCTCGAACCCAAATCGGAGAAATGTGTCTTCATAGGATACCCAAAGGAGACTGTTGGGTCCACCTTCTATCACAGATCCGAAGGCAAGACATTCATTTCTAAGAATGGATCCTTTCTAGAGAAGGAGTTTCTCTCGAAAGAAGTGAATGGGAGGAAAGTAGAACTTGATGAGGTAACTGTACCTGCTCCCCTATTGGAAAGTAGTTCATCACAGAAACCGGTTCCTATGACACCTACACCAATTAGTGAGGAAGCTAATGATGATGATCATGAAACTTCAGATCAAGTTACTACCGAACCTCGTAGGTCAACGAGAGTAAGTTCCGCACTAGAGTGGTACGGTAATCCTATTCTAGAAGTCATGTTACTTGACCATGACGAATCTACGAACTATGAAGAATCGATGGTGATCCCAGATTCCGCAAAATGGCTAGAGGCCATGAAATCTGAGATGGGATCCATGTATCAGAACAAAGTATGGACTTTGGTTGACTTGCCCGATGATCGGCAAGCCATCGAGAATAAATGGATCTTCAAGAAGAAGCCAAACGCTGACGGTAATGTTACTGTCTACAAAGCTTGACTTGTTGCAAAAGGTTTTCGACAAGTTCAAGGAGTTGACTACGATGAGACTTTCTCACCCGTAGTGATGCTTAAGTCTGTCTGAGTCATGTTAGCAATTGCCGCATTTTATGATTATGAAATTTGGCAAATGGATGTCAAAACTGCATTCCTGAATGGATTTATGGAAGAAGAATTGTCTATGATGCAACTAGAAGGTTTTGTCGATCCAAAGGGAGCTAACAAAGTGTGCAAGCTCCAGCGATCCATTTATGGACTGGTGCAAGCCTCTCGGAGTTGGAATAAACGTTTTGATAGTGTGATCAAAGCATATGGTTTTATACAGACTTTTGGAGAAGCATGTATTTACAAGAAAGTGAGTGGGAGCTCTGTAGCATTTCTAATATTATATGTGGATGACATATTGCTGATTGGAAATGACATAGAATTTCTGGATAGCATAAAAGGATACTTGAATAAGAGTTTTTCAATGAAAGACCTCGGAGAAGCTGCTTATATATTGGGCATCAAGATCTATAGAGTAGATCAAGACGCTTAATTGGACTTTCACAAAGCACATACCTTGATAAAGTTTTGAAAAAGTTCAAAATGGATCAAGCAAAGAAAGGGTTCTTGCCTATGTTACAAGGTGTGAAGTTGAGTAAGACTCAATGCCCGACCACTGCAGAAGATAGAGAGAAACTGAAAAGTGTTCCCTATGCTGCAGCCATATGCTCTATCATGTATGCAATGTTGTGTACCAGACCTGATGTGTGCCTTGCTATTAGTTTAGCAGGGAGGTACCAAAGTAGTCCAGGAGTGGATCACTGGACAGCGGTCAAGAACATCCTGAAATACCTGAAAAGGACTAAGGATATGTTTCTTGTTTATGGAGGTGACAAAGAGCGCGTTGTAAATGGTTACGTCGATGCAAGCTTTGACACTGATCCGGACGATTCTAAATCGCAAACCGATACGTGTTTATATTGAACGATGGAGCTGTCAATTGGTGCAGTTCTAAACAAAGCGTCGTGGCGGGATCTACGTGTGAAGCGGAGTACATAGCTGCTTTGAAAGCAGAAAATGAAGGAGTATGGATGAAGGAGTTCATATCCGATCTAGGTGTCATACCTAGTGCATCAGGTCCAATGAAAATCTTTTGTGACAATACTGGTGCAATTGCCTTGGCAAAGGAATCCAGATTTCACAAGAGAACCAAGCACATCAAGAGATGCTTCAATTCCATCCGGGATCAAGTCCAGGTGGGAGACATAGAGATATGCACGATACATACAGATCTGAATGTTGCAGACCCGTTGACTAAGCCTCTTCCACGAGCAAAACATGATCAACACCAAGACTCCATGGGTGTTAGAATCATTATTGTCTAATCTACATTATTGACTCTGCTACAAGTGGGAGACTGAAGGAAATATGCCCTAGAGGCAATAATAAAGTTATTATTTATTTCCTCATATCATGATAAATTTTTATTATTCATGCTAGAATTGTATTAACCGGAAACATAATACATGTGTGAATACATAGACAAACATAGTGTCACTAGTATGCCTCTACTTGACTAACTCGTTGATCAAAGATGGTTGAGTTTCCTAGCCATAGGCATGAGTTGTCATTTAATTAACGGGATCACATCATTAGTAGAATGATGTGATTGACTTGACCCATTTTGTTAGCTTAGCACTTAATCGTTTTAGTTTACTGCTATTGCTTTCTTCATGACTTATACATGTTCCTATGACTATGAGATTATGCTACTCTCGATTACCGGAGGAACACTTTGTGTGCTTCCAAATGTCACAACGTAACTGGGTGATTATAAAGGTGCTCTACAGGTGTCTCTGATGGTACTTGTTGAGTTGGCATAGATCAAGAATAGGATTTGTCACTCCGATTGTCGGAGAGGTATCTCTCGGCCCTCTCGGTAATGCACATCACTATAAGCCTTGCAAGCAATGCAACTAATGGGCTAGTTGCGGGATGATGCATTACAGAACGAGTAAAGAGACTTGCCAGTAACGATATTGAGCTAGGTATTGAGATACCGATGATTGAATCTCAGGCAAGTATCATACCGATGACAAAGGGAACAACGTATGGTGTTATGCGGTTTGACCGATAAAGATCTTTGATGTCTACTACACAACCTTCTTCTTGTAGACGTTGTTGGGCCTCCAAATGCAGAGGTTTGTAGGACAGTAGCAAATTTCCCTCAAGTGGATGACCTAAGGTTTATCAATCCGTAGGAGGCGTAGGATGAAGATGGTCTCTCTCAAGCAACCCTGCAACCAAATAACAAACAGTCTCTTGTGTCCCCAACACACCCAATACAATGGTAAATAGTATAGGTGCACTAGTTCGGCGAAGAGATGGTGATACAAGTGGTATATGGATAATAGATATAGGTTTTTGTAATCTGAAAATATAAAAACAGCAAGGTAACTGATGGTAAAAGTGAGCACAAACGGTATTGCAATGCGTTGAAACAAGGCCTAGGGTTCATACTTTCACTAGAGTAATGAGACTTGCTAGTAACGAGATTGAGCTAGGTATTGAGATATCGACGATCGAATCTCGGGCAAGTAACATACCGATGACAAAGGGAACAACGAATGTTGTTATGCGGTTTGACCGATAAAGATCTTCGTAGAGTATGTAGGAACCAATATGAGCATCTAGGTTCCGCTATTGGTTATCGACCGGAGACGTGTCTTGGTCATGTCTACATAGTTCTCGAACCCGTAGGGTCCGCACGCTTAAAGTTCTGTGACGATCGGTATTATGAGTTTATATCTTTTGATGTATTGAAGGTAGTTTGGAGTCCCGGATATGATCACGGACATGACGAGGAGTCTCGAAATGGTCGATACATAAAGATTGATATATTGGAAGGCTACATTTGGACATTGGAAGAGTTCCGGGTGGAATCATGATTTTACCGGAGTGCCGGAGGGGTTACCAGAACCCCCCGGGGGTTAATGGGCATTGTTGGGCCCTAGTGGAGAGAGAGGGGCCAGCTAGGGCAGGCCGCGCGCCCCTCCCCCTCTGGCCCGAATTGGACTAGGAAGGGGGGCGCCCCCCCTTTCCTTCTCCTTCTCCCCCTTCCTTTCCCCCTCCTAGTAGGAGTAAGAAAGAGGGGAGTCCTACTCCTACTAGGAGGAGGACTCCTCCTCCTGGCGCGCCCTACAGGGCCGGCCGGCCTCCCCCTTGTTCCTTTATATACGGGGGCAGGGGCACCCTAGGACACACAAGTTGATCATTGATCTCTCCCAGTCGTGTGCGGTGACCCCTCCACCATAATCCACCTCGGTCATACTGTAGCGGTGCTTAGGCGAAGCCCTGTGAAGGTAGCTTCATCAACATCGTCACCACGCCGTCGTGCTGACGAAACTCTCCCTTGAGCTCTACTGGATCGTGAGTTCGCGGGACGTCACCGAGCTGAACAGGTGCTAAACGCGGAGGTGTCGTACGTTTGGTACTGATGATCGGTCGATCATGAAGACGTACGACTACATCAACTGCGTTGTCATAACGCTTCTGTTTAACGGTTTACGAGGGTACGTGGACGACACTCTCCCTCTTGTTGCTATGCATCACCATGATCTTGCATGTGCGTAGGATTTTTTTTGAAATTACTACGTTCCACAATGATACGTCTCCGTCGTGTCTACTTTTCCAAATACTTTTGCCCTTGTTTTGGACTCTAACTTGCATGATTTGAATGGAACTAACCCGGACTGGCGCTGTTTTCAGCAGAATTGCTATGGTGTTATTTATGTGCAGAAACAAAAGTTCTCGGAATGTCCTAAAACTTCACGGAACATCTATTCGGAAATAATAAAAAATCCTTGCAAAAGATGAAGACCAGGGGGCCCACCACCTGTCCACGAGGGTGGGGGGCACGCCTGCTCCCCTAGGGCGCGCCCCCTACCTCGTGGGCCCCCTGGAGCTCCTCCGACCTCAACTCCAACTCTATATATTTGGTTTTAGGGAGAAAAAAATCAGAGAGATGAAATCATCGCGTTTTACGATACGGAGCCGCCGCCAAGCCCTAAAACCTCTCGGGAGGGCTGATCTGGAGTCCGTTTGGGGCTCCGGAGAGGGGGATTCATCGCCGTCGTCATCATCAACCATCCTCCATCACCAATTTCACGATGCTCACCGCCGTGCGTGAGTAATTCCATCGTAGGCTTGCTGGACGGTGATGGGTTGGATGAGATTTACCATGTAATCGAGTTAGTTTTGTTAGGGTTTGATCCCTAGTATCCACTATGTTCTGAGATTGATGTTGCTATGACTTTGCTATGCTTAATGCTTGTCACTAGGGCCCGAGTGCCATGATTTCAGATCTGAACCTATTATGTTTTCATCAATATATGAGAGTTCTTGATCCTATCTTGCAAGTCTATAGTCACCTATTATGTGTTATGATCCGTTAACCCCGAAGTGACAATAATCGGGATACTTACCGGTGATGACCGTAGTTTGAGAAGTTCATGTATTCACTATGTGCTAATGCATTGTTCCGGTTTTCTATTAAAAGGAGGCCTTAATATCCCTTAGTTTCCATTAGGACCCCGCTGCCACGGGAGGGTAGGACAAAATATGTCATGCAAGTTCTTTTTCATAAGCACGTATGACTATATTCGGAATACATGCCTACATTACATTGATGAATTAGATCTAGTTCTGTGTAACCCTATGTTATGACTATTACATGATGAACCACATCCGGCATAATTATCCATCACTAATCCGATGCCTACGAGCTTTCCATATACTGGTTTATGCTTATTTACTTTCCCGTTGCTATTGTTACAATCACTACATAATACCAAAAATATTACTTTGCTTTCATTACTCTTTTGTTACCGTTACCACCACTATCGTATTACTTTGCTACTAAACACTCTCCTGTAGATACTAAGTTTCCAGGTGTGGTTGAATTGACAACTCAGCTGCTAATACTTGAGAATATTCTTTGGCTCCCCTTGTGTCGAATCAATAAATTTGGGTTGAATACTCTACCCTCGAAAGTTGTTGCGATCCCCTATACTTGTGGGTTATCAAGACTAATTTCTGGCGTCATTGCCGGGGAGCATAGCTCTATTCTTTGAGTCAGTTGGGATTTATATCTGTTGGACACTATGAAGAATTTGAAAGACGCTAAGACAACAATTTATCCCTCAACTACGAGGGGAGGTAAGGAACTGCCATCTAGCTCTGCACTTGATTCACCTTCTGTTATGAGTAAGCTTGTGACACCTAAACCTGCTTCTGCTATTCGTTCTGATATGTCGCATGTTATTGATGATGTTACTTCTGCTATGCATGATACTTATGATGAAACTACTTCTATGCTTGATACTACTGTGCCACTTGGTGAATTTCTTGATGAACAACTTGCTAGGGCTAGAGAGAATGAAAATATTGTATCTGATAATATTGATGAAAGTGATGATGAAGACTTGCCCATTATTCCTAAAGGTTATGTTTTTGATAAAGAAGCTTCTTTAGCTATTTTAGCTTGCAAAGATAGTTATGAACTTAAGAGGTTATTAGCTAAATGGAATAAGCAATCTCTAAATGCTAGGATGAAACCTGACCCTGCTTTTGCTACTTCACATATCTTTGTTACTGATAAGGATTATGAATTCTCTGTTGATCCTGATATAATTACTTTGGTTGAATCTGATCCTTTTCATGGCTATGAATCTAAAACTGTTGTGGCACATCTTACTAAATTAAATGATATAGCTACCCTGTTCACTAATGATGAGAGAACTCGTTACTTTTATATCCTTAAAATATTTCCGTTCTCATTAAAGGGTGATGCTAAGATATGGTTTAATTCTCTTGATCCTGGTTGTGTTTGTAGTCCCCAGGATATGATTTATTACTTCTCTGCTAAATATTTCCCTGCTCATAAGAAACAAGCTGCTTTAAGGGATATATATATATATAATTTTGTGAAAATTGAAGAAGAGAGTCTCCCACAAGCTTGGGGGAGGCTTCTCCAATTACTTAATGCTTTGCATGATCATCCTCTTAAGAAAAATGAAATACTTGATTTCTTTTACAATGGACTAACCGATGCTTCCAGAGATTACCTGGATAGTTGTGTTGGTTCTCTTTTCAGGGAAAGAATACCGGATGAAGCTGAAATCTTATTGAATAATATGTTGACAAATGAAAATAATTGGGCACCTCCTGAGCCAGCTCCTGCTCCAATTAATGATCCTATTCCTAAACCAACTCCGAAGAAGAGAGGTGTTCTATTTCTCAGTCCCGAAGATATGCAAGAGCCAAAGAAATCTATGAAAGAAAAAGGTATTAAAGCTGAAGACGTTAAGAATTTACCTCCTATTGAAGAAATACATGGTCTTAATTTACCGCCTATTGAAGAAACATATGATCTTAATCCTTTATTTATTGAAGAACCTCCAGACCTCAATAACCCGACACATGTAGTAAAGGTAAATTCTCTCTATAGATATGATAAAGCTGAAACCCCCCTGCTAAAATTGCTAGTCAATGCTTGGATGAGTTTGATAATTTTATGTTTAAGCAAGAAGACTTCAATGCTTATTTTGGTAGACAATTAAAACAAGATGCTGATATGATTAAATACTTGGGTGATTATATGGCTAATATTAGAGGTGAACTTAAACTTGTTAGCAAACATGCTTCTATGGTTACCACTCAAGTAGAACAAGTACTTAAAGCTCAAAAGGAATTGCTCAATCAGATGAATAGTAAGAAAAATGATTATGCTGTTAAAGTGGCTACTAGAACTGGTAGAATGACTCAAGAACCTTTGTATCCCGAGGGCCACCCTAAGCGAATTGAGTAGGGTTCTCAGAGAAATAACGTTGATGCACCTAGTCCTTCTAAAAGGAAGAGAAATAAAAATGATAGGACTTTGCATGCTTCTAGTGAACCTATTGCTGAAAAACCTGAGAATCCAAATGATATTTCTATGTCTGATGCTGAAACACAATTTGGCAATGAACATGAACCTAATGAAAATGTTAATGATGATGTTCATAATAATGCTCAACCTAGTAATGATAATGATGTAGAAATTGAACCTGCTGTTGATCTTGATAACCCACAATCAAAGAATCAACGTTATGATAAGAAAGACTTTGTTGCTAGGAAACATGGTAAAGAAAGAGAACCTTGGGTTCATAAACCCATTCCTTTTCCTCCCAAACCGTCCAAGAAAAAGGATGATGAGGATTTTCAACACTTTGCTGAAATGATTAGACCTGTCTTTTTGCGTATGCGATTGACTGATATGCTCAAAATGAATCCTTATGCTAAGTACATGAAAGATATTGTTACAAATAAAAGAAAGATACCGGAGGCTGGAATTTCCACCATGCTTGCTAATTATACTTTTAAGGGTGGAATACCAAAGAAACTTGGAGATCCCGGTGTACCAACTATACCATGCTCCATTAAAAGAAACTATGTTAAAACTGCTTTATGTGATCTTGGAGCCGGTGTCAGTGTTATGCCTCTCTCTTTATATCGTAGACTTGATTTGAATAAGTTGACACCTACTGAAATATCTTTGCAAATGGCTGATAAATCAACTGCTATACCTGTCGGTATTTGTGAGGATGTGCCTGTTGTAGTTGCAAACGTTACTATTTTAACGGACTTTATTATTCTTGATATTCCCGAGGACGATAGTATGTCTATTATTCTTGGAAGACCCTTTTTGAATACTGCAGAAGCTGTTATTGATTGCACTAAAGGCAATGTCACTTTTCATGTTAATGGTAATCAGCATACGGTACACTTTCTGAGGAAACAACCTCAAGTTCATAGTATCAACTCTATTGGAAAAATTCCATCGATTATATTTGGAGGTTTTGAATTTCATCTTCCTACTGTCAAGAAGAAATATGATATACTTATTATTGGGGATGTGCATATCCCCGCTGAGGTAACCTAGTGTTATTCGAAATTTCTTCGGTTTCATGTTAATCGAAATGAGTTTGTTAACAAGACTTGATCAACCTTGTTAGTGGATTCCTTTTGATGAGCATGAGAAGGATGAAACTAGAAGCACAACCTTCTGTACCCTCTCTATACTTTCTGTTATTATATTAAATAAAATAAAAATAGTATTTTTCTGTCTGTTATCTGAATTATCCGTGCAATATAAAAATGTCCCGAAAATAAAAGTTCTCAGAATGACATGCCAATTTAATATGATTTTTCAGGAATATTTGAAGATTTATGGTGTAAAATTTACCGCGGGGGGAGCTGCCACCTGGTCACGAGGGTGGAGGGCGCGCCCTACCCCCCTCGGCGCGCCCCCCTGCCTCGTGGGCCCACGATGGCCCTCCTCCACTTATCTTTTCACCCATCCTCTTCTTATTCCTCCCACAAACACGAAAAACCAACTCAAGCACGAGTTCCAGCCCTTTTTGCCGCCATTTTCGATCTCCTTGCTCAAAGCACCTCTCACAAAACTGCTTGGGGAGATTGTTCCTTGGTATGTGACTCCTCCAATGGTCCAATTAGTTTTTGTTCTAGTGCTTTATTCATTGCAAATTTTTGCTGCTTAGGTGACCCTGTTCTTGAGCTTGCATGACAAATTTATATGGTCAAAAGTAGTTTTGATGCATGATATAGGCCCTAGGCACTTGTAGGAGTGGTTGCTATCAATATTATTGAGTTTGGTTTACTTTTATTTTGAAGTTACTAAAAATTTCAGAATTTTTCAGAAAATGATGAGGAGATTATTGAGGGGCTCATCGAGCCAAAGCTCGAAGGAAAAGGCACCGAAGCCTAAGTATAATTTGCCGCGCACCGCGGAGGTTCGGGCGTGTGAATGGCCTTCCGAGGATTTCTGGAGAGCAGCTGGGATTTATGAAGATTTTCATGAGTTGGCTCATAATGCAGGCCTCACCGCTTTCCTCCACGACCAATGCGATCAGTATCTCTTACTCACAAATACCTTTGTGCAAAACTTTCATTTCCATTCTAGGAACTCACCACCTACGGTGGAATTTCATTTATATGATGAGCATAAGGAGATGTCACTTTATGATTTTTGTCGGATTTGTTTAGTCCCTTTTGAGGGCAAGACAGAAGAACCACATCGTGATGATGTGGAGGGATTTATTGATACTATCACTATAGGGGAAACTAGGAAGGTTTCCGATGCATGAATCACTAGCATACATTTTCCTGTCTTATGTTACTTTGCATTATTTGCTAGTCGTTGCTTAATTGGTCGCGGAAACTGTGGAAACCTTAGTATCCTTGATATTATTATTTTTCTCCAAGGTTTATACAGTGATAACACTTTTAGTATGGGCGGTATTATTGCTAAACGGTTAAGTCTGAACCGTACAAAGGGCCCCATCTTTGGAGGCATCTATGCTACACGCCTAGCTGCACATTTTAACATACCTATTAGGCATGCTGAGATGGAAGAAAAAGTGCTGCCTCGTGTTTATCTAGATTATAAAAGTATGGTGGCACATGATTTTATTATTAAGAATAGGGCAGGAGAGCTTAAATATCAATTGTTCTTTAATAAACATCACCCTGAGACTATTACCTTGCCTGCTCCTTGTTTGTTTGATTTGACTGTAGGCACGTACCTTGTTCCGTTGACGGCTATTCACGCCTACCGGAACCCTGCACCAGCCGAGGAGCCAGAACCGGAACCACAATTTGATCCTTCACGACAGTCTAACTATCAGTGGGATCCAAAGATGATTGCCAGCCAGTGGCAATCGGAGCCTTCTTCTTCCTCATCGCAGTACGACCCCAACTACTATTATGGATATCCGCCAGGCCAGCCGTGGCCATAGACCAACTTAGGCCAAAAGCCTAAGCTTGGGGGAGTACGTATTTCTCACCGAAATTACATTTATGTTCACACACACTCATTGCTAGATGCTGGTGTTCATACTTTTTCATCGTATCATCCATGCTAGTTTATTTCCTTTTATGCTTTCTTCTTGTGTGTTTAATAAACCTTAAGAAAAACCAAAAAATTAGTTGTAGCTTTTAATCAGTTTAATTTTCTTTCTATAGTAATAATTAAAAAGAAAACCCAAAAATATTTCCCGTTCTTCTTTTGCTTGTTGGGAGCTTTCCCGTGTAAATAGTTTGATTTCTTTTCTTTTCTTTGGGGGTCAGTAGGATAAGACCATGATTAAATTGTTGAAGTGGCTCTTATATGCTTTATTATTGATTTAACCAAGAGCCCATATTGCTTCGTCTTCTCCTGTTTATTGAATGCTCGCAGATTCCAGCTTAGTCCAATGCACGTGCACTCTTATTATTATTCACATCGTTCGGTCGTGCAAGGGAAAGGCAATTATGACGATATATGATGGACTGACTGAGATGAGAAAAGCTGGTATGAACTCGACCTCTCTTGTTTTTGTAAATATGATTAGTTCATCGTTCTTGATTCAGCCTATTGTGAATAAACATGTTTGCAATGACAACTAGAGATCATAGTTTCTTGTGCCACGCTTGATTAGCTAGGAGCTTATAATGGTTTACCTTGCGTGCCAACATGCTATTAAAATGGTTGTGATGTGGTATGATAGGGTGGTATCATCCTCTGAATGATTTAACTGACTTGACTTGGCGCATGTTCATGCATGTAGTTGAAACAAAACCAACATAGCCTTCACGATATTTATGTTCATGGTGGATTATATCATACTCATGCTTGCATTCGGTGTTGACTAATTTTAATGCATGTTCATGACTGTTGTCGCTCTCTAGCTGGTCGCTTCCCAATCTTTTGCTAGCCTTCACCTGTACTAAGCGGGGATACTGCCTGTGCATCCAACTCCATAAACCCCAAAGTTATTCCATATGAGTCTACCATACCTACCTATATACGGTATCTACCTGCCGTTCCAAGTAAATTTGTATGTGCCAACCTCTAAACCTTCAAATAAATATCCCGTTTTGTATGCTCAAACAGCTCATGTATCAACTAGGGCTGTCCATATCTTCCATGTTAGGCGGGTTATTCTCAAGAGGAGTGGACTCCGCTCCTCACTCACGAGAAAGTGGCTGGTCACCGGGAAGCCCAGTTGAGGGAGTCCTGGATTAGGGGGTGTTCGGGTAGCCGGACTATACCTTCAGCCGGACTCCTGGACTATGAAGATACAAGATTGAAGACTTCGTCCCGTGTCCGGAAGGGACTTTCCTTGGCGTGGAAGGCAAGCTTGGCGATGCGGATATTCGAGATCTCCTACCATTGTAACCGACTCTGTGTAACCCTAACCCTATCCGGTGTCTATATAAACCGGAGGGTTGTAGTCCGTAGGCAATCAACTCCATACACAACAATCATACCATAGGCTAGCTTCTAGGGTTTAGCCTCCTTGATCTCGTGGTAGATCTACTCTTGTACTACCCATATCATCAATATTAATCAAGCAGGAGTAGGGTATTACCTCCATCGAGAGGGCCCGAACCTGGGTAAAACAAAGTGTTCCCTGCCTCCTGTTACCATCCGGCCTAGACGCACAGTTCGGGACCCCCTACCCGAGATCCGCCAGTTTTGACACCGACATTGGTGCTTTCATTGAGAGTTCCTCTGTGTCATCGCCTTTAGGCCCGATGGCTCCTTTGATCATCAACAACGATGCGGTCCAGGGTGAGACTTTTCTCCCCGTACAAATCTTTGTCTTCGGCGGCTTCGCTCTACGGGCCAATTCGCTCGGCCACCTGGAGCAGATCGAAAGCTACGCCCCTGGCCATCAAGTCAGGTTTGGAAGCTTAAACTATACAGCTGACATCCGCGGAGACTTGATCTTCGACGGATTCGAGCCACAGCCAAGCGCGCCGCACTGTCTCGATGGGCATGATATAGCTCTGCCGCCGAACAGCGCCTTGGAGGCCGCGCACGCATCGGTTTCGACTGTTGATTCGGAGCCTACTGCGCCAATCGAGGATCAGCGGTTGGACGCTGCCTCAGGGGCTGCGATTTCAGAGGCGTTTGAGCCGAATTCCAGCCCCGCACTCCGCATGGCCCGTGACTCCGAGGAGCCGGATTCCTCTCCAAACTCTGAGCCCCCCGCGATCCTGCCAATCGAATCAGATTGGGTGCCAATAATGGAGTTCACCGCTGCGGACATCTTTCAGCACTCGCCTTCGGCGACATCCTGAATTCTCTAAAGTCTCTCTCTTTATCAGGAGAGCCCTGGCCAGACTACGGTCAGCGAGGGTGGAATACGGACGATGAGGAAATTCAAAGCCCACCCACCACCCACCTTGTAGCCACTGTCGACGATCTAACCGACATGCTTGACTTCGACTCCGAAGACATCAACGGCATGGACGACGATGTAGGAGACGAACAGGAACCAGCACCTGTAGGGCGCTGGAAGGCCACCTCGTCATATGACATATATATGGTGGATACTCCAAAAGATGGAGATGGCGATGGAACAGTGGGGGATGACGCCCCCAAGAAACAGCCAAAGCGCCGACGTCAGTGGCGCCGCTCTAAATCCCGCCAAAGCAAAAACGGTGATTCCTGCACGGGAGATAATACTACCCCGGACAGCGCCGAAGAACACCCACCTCAGCAAAATTCGGCACAGGAAGATGGAGAAGCCAGCCCTCATGAGAGAGCGGCAGACCGAGAGGTCGAGGATGATAACTATACACCTCCCTCCGAAGACGAGGCAAGCCTCGATGACGACGAATTCGTCATACCATCAGACCCCGCCGAACAAGAGCGTTTTAAACGCAGGCTTTTAGCCACGGCAAGCAGCCTCAAGAAAAAGCAGCAACAGCTTAGAGCTGCCCAAGAATTGCTAGCTGACAGATGGACTGAAGACCTTGCGGCCGAAGAGTATGAACTCGAACGCCCCTCCAAGAGTTACCCGAAGCGCAGGCCGCTACCCTGATCAGAGAAGGAAGAACCTACATCACCAGCGCATGACATGGCAGACCGGCCACCTCCCGGCCGCGACAGAGAGGCCTGTCGGCCCTCCACCCAAGCCATGCCCCGATGCCACTCAACGAAGGCACGGGAAAACGCGCCCGACCTGCGAGACATACTGGAGGATAAGGCAAGACAAACAAGATCGATCTACGGATCGCGCAGGCGCCCTACGGCATGTGACAATGATCTTCACTCCGGATACAACAAATCCGGCCGGGCCGAACACAACAGACATAGCTCTTCCGAGCTGCGTCGTGATATAGCCCAGTACAGAGGCGCCGCAAACCCGCTATGCTTCACGAATGAAGTAATGGATCATAAAATCCCAGAGGGTTTCAAACCCGTAAACATCAAATCATACGATGGCACAACAGACCCGGCGGTATGGATCGAGGATTATCTCCTTCACATCCACATGGCACGCGACGATGATCTACACGCCATCAAATACCTCTCGCTCAAACTTTAAAGGACCGGCCCGGCATTGGCTTAACAGCTTGCCAGCAGACTCAATCGGTTCTTGGGAGGACCTGGAAGCCGCATTCCTCGACAACTTCCAGGGCACTTACGTGCGACCGCCGGATGCCGACGACTTAAGCCACATAATTCAGCAGCCAGAAGAATCGGCCAGACAATTCTGGACACGGTTCCTAACAAAGAAAAACCAGATAGTCGACTGTCCGGACGCAGAGGCCCTAGCAGCCTTCAAGCATAACATCCGCGATGAGTGGCTTGCCCGGCACCTGGGATAGGAAAAGCCGAAATCCATGGCATCCCTCACGACACTCATGACCCGCTTTTGCGCGGGAGAAGACAGCTGGCTAGCTCGCAGTAACAACTTATCAAAGAACCCTGGTAATTCGGATACCAAGGACAAAAGTGGCAGGACACGTCGGAATAAGCAAAAACGCCGCGTCAATAGCGACAGCAATGAAGACACGGCAGTCAATGCCGGATTCAAAGGCTATAAATCCGGTCAGCGGAAAAAGCCATTCAAAAAGAATACTCAGGGCCCGTCCAGTTTGGACCGAATACTCGATCACTTGTGTCAGATACATGGCACCCCCGAAAGGCCAGCCAATCACACTAACAGGGATTGTTGGGTGTTCAAGCAGGCAAGCAAGTTAAGGGCCAAAAACAGAGACAAGGGGCTGCACAGCGACGACGAGGAGCCCAAGCCGCCGAACAACAATGGACAGAAGGGCTTTCCCCCACAAGTGCGGACGGTGAACATGATATACGCAACCCACATTCCCAAGCGGGAGGGGAAGCGTGCGCTACGGGACATATACACGATGGAGCCCGTCACCCCAAAGTTCAACCCATGGTCCTCCTGCCCGATCACTTTTGGAAGGGACCATCCCACTAGCATCCGTCATGGCGGCTTCGCCGCATTGGTTCTCGACCCAATCATCGACGGATTTCACCTCACAAGAGTCCTCATGGACGGCGGCAGTAGCCTGAACCTGCTTTATCAGGATACAGTGCGGAAAATGGGCATAGATCCCTCAAGGATCAAGCCCACAAGAACGACCTTTAAAGGCGTCATACCAGGTGTAGAAGCCAACCGTACAGGCTCAGTAACACTTGACGTGGTCTTCGGATCCCCGGACAATTTCCGAAGTGAAGAGTTAATCTTCGATATAGTCCCGTTTCGCAGTGGCTATCACGCCCTGCTCGGACGAACCGCATTCGCAAAGTTCAATGTGGTGCCGCACTATGCATATCTCAAGCTCAAGATGCCAGGCCCTCGAGTAGTAATTAAGGTCAACGGAAACACCGAACGCTCCCTCCGTACGGAGGAGCATACGGCGGCTCTCGCAACGGAGGTACAAAGTAGCCTTCTCAGGCAATTCTCCAGTCTGGCCATTAAAAAGCCAGACACTGCCAAGCACGCCCGGAGTAATCCACAGCAGGACGGCCTGGCACGCTCTGAGCAAGCGTAGCAATGCGGCCCCAACCCCAGCTTTCGCAACATAGCGAAACCAGTACCTCGCGTACATAACTACGCCCTGGAAATACCATGGGCACAGGGGAAGGGGCACAATAACGGCAGACCCAAAATACGGCTTAAAACGTACTAAGGGCTGCCGGATTCCTTTTTTTTTAATATTTCTTACTTTCAGGACTCCATACTTCGGACGACCTGTTCGGCAATTCGACTGCCGCACAAACGATGCAAGATCCAGGGAGGCAGACAAGCCATGCCGCATTATGGAATCCCAGGTGGTTTCTGTTACGAGCGCTATACCTGTTTTAAATACAATTCCGCGGCCTGCCCCTGGTCAGGACATACTGAATAGTCCAATATCTTTTGCTTACCGCACTACTTCTATCGTTCGGCTTTGATAAATAGCCTCTCTATAAACAATGCTTAGCTTTTTGTCTATTTTTCGCATTACTCTCTTTTATATATGTTCATTAATGACATGTTGCACCCCTACACTGTCGTACGACAAGTACGCCAGGGGCTTCAGTACCCTTTAATATGGTGTGAGAAGCCCGTACACTTTCACAAGTGCGGCACCCCGAACTTATAGCACTATATGCATCAGCTCCGAATCATGATTTGGGTCAATAGTTGGGTTTGCCCGGCTCCTATGTTTTGGTGCCTTACATTCCGCTATATCGACTAAGGTAGCACTAGGAGAACCACTGCGATTGTGCCCCGGTTGAGCTGGGTTAAGCACCTCAGTGGAGAAAGCTATAACTGACTGTCATGATGAGGCGAGAGACCGGTCGCTGTTCGAGAGGTTTTTCGAGTCCCTAAAGACTTATGCCGCTTCGAGCGAGGAGCTGGATAACCCCAGCCAAGGCGTGGATAGCGCCCCGAACTCGGTCTTCCGAACTAGGGGCTTTGCCGAAATTTAAAATTATAAAGTTCTATGGCTAAGTGAGAGTGTTCAAGCATTATAGTCCAATTGCCTGGTTCGTCGTGCTGAGCGCCTCCCTCGAAGGACCCAAACATGGGAAAAAGAGCGCACAGGTTTATCACCGAACACCCCAACACTAGTGGCATGGGGGCAAAAGCCGACGACTGGCCATCTCTCAATTTTTGATAAATGGCCACACAGAAAATAATAATTTAAATTCAATAAGCATTGCTTAGCGCATATGAACAAGTTTTCAGCGCACAGGATAAAATCGAGCGAGTTCATTCAAAAATTACATCCTTGGTACACTCATCTGCTACAAGGCGGGTACCCGCAAGAACATCCTTATAGTAGTTCTCGGGCTTGCGATGCTCCTTCCCCGGCGGCGGCCCGTCCCTAACAAGCTTCTCACCGTCTAGCTTACCCCAGTGCACCTTTGCACGGGCAAGGGCCGTACGGGCACCTTCGATGCAGACGGAGCGCTTGATGACCTCGAGCCTTGGACAGGCCCCCACCAGCTGCCGCACCAGCCCGAAGTAGCTCCCAGGCAGGGCCTCTCCGGGCCATAGCCGAACTATGAAGCCCTTCATGGCCTGTTCGGCCGCCTTGTGGAGCTCGACCAGCTGTTTCAGCTGGTCGCTCGAGGGCACAGGGTGTCCGGCCTCAGCATACTGAGACCAGAACACCTTCTCCGTCGAGCTGCCCTCTTCAGCTCGGTAGAATGCGGCGGCGTCGGATACGCTGCGGGGAAGATCTGCGAATGCCCCTGGAGAGCTCCGGATTCGGGTAAGTAACAAGTAGTTTACTTTTATATTTCTGCTTTGCATAAAGAATGCCTTACCCGCTGCTATCTTTTTCACCTCCTCCAACTCTTGGAGGGCCTTTTGGGCTTCGGCCTTGGCAGACTTGGCAGTCTCAAGGGCCGTCGTGAGCTCGAACGCTTGGGTCTTTGACTCAAGCTCCAAACTCTCATGTTTTTTCATGAGAGCCTGAAGCTCTTGCTGCACCTCGCCGACCTGAGCCCCAAGTTTCTCTCGCTCGGTGTGCTCCGTGGCCATTTTCTTTTTCGGCCTCAGATAGCGCCTGCTTGAGGGTCGCCACCTCAGTCGTGGCCCCTATAATAAGCAGTACAATCTTGTTATTTTTTGCAATCACGCCTCTCTATAGGCACTTTTTCTGTAAGGTATTTCCTACCTTCTTTTTCCTCGAGCTGCCGCTTGGCAAGGCCGAGCTCTTGCTCGGTCCGCTTGAGGTCCTGTTTCAGGACACCCACCTCCGCAGTCAGTGCGGCGGTGGATAGCAGCGAAGCCTGCACATGCATATTGACTCTTTATTGTTAGACTCCTGCGAAATTAACTAGATCCTCTATTCGGCTTTTCTTTCCGAACACCAAACAGAGCATCAGGGGCTACTGTCTATTCGGTACTATTTTTATATATTTTTACTTACCTCGAAGCCTGTTAGAAGGCTAGCGCAAGCTTCAGCCAGTCCGCTCTTGGCGGACTGAACCTTCTGGATCACCGTACTCATAATAGTACGGTGCTCCTCGTCGATGGAGGCGCCGTCAAGCACCTCAAGCAGATTGTCCGACACCTCCGGTTGGACGGAGGCTGCCGGCTCAGAAGGCTTGCTCCTCTTGGAAGGAGTTCGCCTGCCGCGGTCTGGAATCGTTGAAGATTCCGGCACGGTGTCCGGCTCAAAGCCGGACTTGGAGCCCTGGGGGGTCTTGTCCCCTTTACTCCTGGAGTCCGGGAGGTCGCCTTGCGGCTCTTCCAGGACCACCTCCTCCTGCCCCGGAGCTCGTTGCGACGCCACTTCGGCGTCGTACGCGGTGCGGGGGGAGACATCGGGCGGAACTGAGTTCATGTCCGATGAATCCAGGGAGCCGCTCGACAACTCGTTGAGTTCGGCCCGGGGCGGGCTGCATGATTATATTCGACATTAGGGAAAGCTGTGCAACAAAAGGAATATCATGAGTTACTCTGGTACCCGAACACTTACGATTTCGCCGGACGCTTGGCCCTGTCCGGCCACTCCTCTTCGTCCTCGTCGGCGTCGGGGGCGTAGTCCGGCGGAGGGGTTTTCCTCTTCTTGGACCCTTCGGTCTTCCCCCTTGGGGCGGCCTTCCTTTTCTTTCTTCCCTCCGCTGGGAGGGGAGAGTTTTCTTCTTCCTCCTCCTCGTTTTCACGGGAGGAGGGCGTCTCGGACTCGTCGGATGACGAGTCCGACAACACCACGTTGCGGGTACTCCTTCGAGTCCCCGTGGTCTTCTTCTTCTTGGCCTTCTTTTCCGGCACCACATAAGGCGCCGGAGCCAGCAGCTGCACTAGTAGAGCTGGGGCTGGGTCTTCGGGCAGCGGAGCCGGACAGTTAATCGGTCCGGATATCGCTCGCCAAGCCTGCCAAAGGTAAGGGAGTTTAGATCCCGCATAGAGTTAAACTATGAAAAAAGCTGAACATCCTGTAATAGGTGAAGATAGCTTACCTCGCCAGCGTGACGCTGCGAGCTGTATCCGCGATCCTCGGAAGCGGATGCGGGAGCCTTGGCGCCCTTGAATAGCACCTTCCAGGCATCTTCGTACATCGTGTCGAAGAGCCTGCTGAGGGTTTGGTGCTGCGCCGGGTCGAACTCCCACAGATTAAAATCGCGTTGTTGGCACGGAAGGATCCGGTGGACGAGCATAACCTGGATTACATTGACAAGCCGGATTGGCTTGTTCACCAGAGACTGGATGCATGTTTGCAATCCGGTCACCTCTTTTTCATCACCCCACGACAGGCCCGTCTCTTTGCAGGACATAAGCCGCGTGGGGGGTCCGGATCGGAACTCGGGGGGTGCGATCCAGTTTGGATCGCGTGGCTCGGTGATGTAAAACCACCTGGCTTGCCACCCCTTTAGGGTCTCTACGAAGGAGCCCTCGAACCACAGGACATTGGCAATCTTGCCCGCCATGGCACCTTCGCACTCCGCCTGGCTGCCGCGCACCACCTTGGGCTTGACGTTGAAGGTCTTGAGCCAAAGGCCGAAATGGGGGCGGACGTGGAGGAAAGCCTCGCACACGACGATAAACGCCGAGATGTTGAGGATGAAGTTCGGGGCCAGATCGTGAAAATCCAGGCCGTAGTAGAACATGAGCCCCCGGATGAATGGGTGAAGTGGAAAACCTAGTCCGCGGAGGAAGTGGGGAAGGAATACTACCCTCTCATGGGGCCTTGGGGTGGGGAGAAGCCGCCCCTCCTCGGGAAGCCGGTGCTCGATGTCTTTGGACAAGTATCCGGCCTTCCTTAGCTTTTTGACGTCGCCTTCCGTAGACCTTCCACTTGCCTCCCGCTCCGGACATCGCTGGAGAAGGTTGAGGTGGGAAGTGCGGGCTTGGGCGCTGGAGCTCGAGTGCGCAGGAGATGGATAGGCGAAGGAGGAAGAAGGCATAGGTAAAAAGGTGGATCCTTATCCCCTTATATGGGCGGATGCGGTTGTGCGTCCCCACCTGCCTAATAAAACTCGCTTGCCTCCCAAGCGCCGTGGTAAATGGCGCAGTTAGGGTTACCCACGTCCCTATTGATGAGAGTCCCGTAAAAAGGGCACACGATCTCTGCTTTGACAAGACGTGCCAAGGAAACCGCCTTGCAAAACATGCTGAGGTGGAAAAGTAAAAACGATTCGAGTAAAGGACTTGGCCGTAGTGTGATAGCGCACCGCGGAATACGTCAGCAGATTTGATTTGTGTTAATATTATTCTCTCTATGGCAATATGTGGAAGCTTATTTTGCAGAATCGGACACTACTCTTGGTATTTACAATCTTCTGTGAAGGACTTGGAGGAGGAACCCGCCTTGCAATGCCGAAGACAATTTGCGCACCGGACTCGTCATCATTGAAGCCTGGTTTAGGGGCTACTAAGGGAGTCCTGGATTAGGGGGTGTTCGGGTAGCCGGACTATACCTTCAGCCGGACTCCTGGACTATGAAGATACAAGATTGAAGACTTCGTCCCGTGTCCGGAAGGGACTTCCCTTGGCGTGGAAGTCAAGCTTGGCGATGCGGATATTCGAGATCTCCTACCATTGTAACTGACTCTATGTAACCCTAACCCTATCCGGTGTCTATATAAACCGGAGGGTTGTAGTCCGTAGGCAATCAACTCCATACACAACAATCATACCATAGGCTAGCTTCTAGGGTTTAGCCTCCTTGATCTCGTGGTAGATCTACTCTTGTACTACCCATATCATCAATATTAATCAAGCAGGAGTAGGGTATTACCTCCATCGAGAGGGCCCGAACCTGGGTAAAACAAAGTGTTCCCTGCCTCATGTTACCATCCGGCCTAGACGCACAGTTCGGGATCCCCTACCCGAGATCCGCCGGTTTTGACACCGACACCAGTCCCATGCTTTATGCAAATCAAATCAAAATAATTGCAAACAAAACTCCCCCTGAGACTCTTGTTAGTTGGAGGCACTCGTTGTTTTGAGCAAGCCATGGATTGATGCTTGTTGGTGGAGGGGGAGTATAAACTTTACCATTCTGTTTGGGAACCGCCTATAATGTGTGTAGCATGGAAGATATTGCCATCTCTTGGTTGTTATGTTGACAATGAAACTATACCGCTCAAAACATTATTCATCTCTATTTCAAAACCGAGCTCTGGCACCTCTACAAATCCCTGCTTCCCTCTGCGAATGGCCTATCTATTTACTTTCATGTTGAGTCATCATCTTCTTATTAAAAAGCACCAGTTGGAGAGCACCGCTGTCATTTGCATTCATTATTGTTAGTTTAGATTGAGTATGACTTGACTGGATCTCTTTTACCATGAATTACAATGTCTAGTCAGTCCTTGATCTTTAAACGTGCTCTGCATTTATGTTTTGCGGTCTCAGAAAGGGCTAGCGAGATACCATCTTGTTATATCATATTATGATTGTTTTGAGAAAGAGTTGTCATCCGAGATTTATTAGTATTGCTCGGTAGTTAATTATGCCATTGATATGAGTAAACTTGAGACCTAAGCATTATTGTGAATGTGGTTAGTCATAATCTTTGTTGAAAACTTGAATGCTGACTTTACATATTTACAACAACAAGAGCAAACAGAGTTTGTAAAAGTTTTTCTTTATGACTTTCAGTTTGTCAACTGAATTGCTTGAGGACAAGCAAATGTTTAAGCTTGGGGGAGTTGATACGTCTCCGTCGTATCTACTTTTCCAAACACTTTTGCCCTTGTTTTGGACTCTAACTTGCATGATTTAAATGGAACTAACCCGGACTGACGCTGTTTTCAGCAGAATTGCTATGGTGTTATTTATGTGTAGAAACAAAAGTTCTCGGAATGTCCTGAAACTTCATGGAACATCTATTCGGAAATAATAAAAAATCCTTGGAAAAGATGAAGACTAGGGGGCCCACCACCTGTCCACGAGGGTGGGGGGCACGCCTGCCCCCCTAGGGCGTGCCCCCTACCTCGTGGGCCCCCTAGGGCTCCTCCGACCTCAGCTCCAACTCTATATATTTGGTTTCGGGGAGAAAAAAAATTAGAGAAAAGAAATCATCGTGTTTTATGATACGGAGCCACCGCCAAGCCCTAAAACCTCTTGGGAGGGCTGATCTGGAGTCCGTTCGGGGCTCCGGAGAGGGGGATTCGTCGTCGTCATCATCAACCATCCTCCATCACCAATTTCATGATGCTCACCGCCGTGCGTGAGTAATTCCATCGTAGGCTTGCTGGACGGAGACGTGTCTTGGTCATGTCTACATATTTCTCGAACCCGTAGGGTCTGTGTCGGTGTCAAAACCGGCGGATCTCGGGTAGGGGGTCCCGAACTGTGCATCTAGGCGGATGGTAATAGGAGGCAGGGGACACAATGTTTTACCCAGGTTCGGGCCCTCTTGATGGAGGTAAAACCCTACGTCCTACTTGATTAATATTGATGATATGGGTAGTACAAGAGTAGATCTACCACGAGATCAAGGAGGCTAAACCCTAGAAGCTAGCCTATGGTATGATTGTTGTTCGTCCTATGGACTAAAACCCTCCGGTTTATATAGACACCGGAGAGGGCTAGGGTTACATAGAGTCTGTTACAATGGTAGGAGATCTACATATCCGTATCACCAAGCTTGCCTTCCACGCCAAGGAAAGTCCCTTCCGGACACGGGACGAAGTCTTCAATCTTGTATATTCATAGTCCAGGAGTCCGGCCGAAGGTATAGTCCGGCTATTCGGACACCCCCCTAATCCAGGACTCCCCCAGTAGCCCCTGAACCAGGCTTCAATGACGACGAGTCCGGCGCGCAGATTGTCTTCGGCATTGCAAGGCGGGTTCCTCCTCCAAGTACTTCATAGAAGATTTTGAACACAAAGTTAGTGTCCGGCTCTACAAAATAAGTTTCCACATATTGCCATAGAGAGAATAATATTTACACAAATCTAATATGCTGACGTATTTCGTAGCGTGACATCACACCACGGCCAAGTCTTTATTCGAATCATTTTACTGTTCTACCTCAGCGCGTTTAGCGAGGCGGTTTCCTTGGCACGGCTTGTCAAAGCAGAGATCGAGTCCCTTTATTCCGGGATTCTCATCAATACGAGTGTGGGTAACCCAACCGCGCCATTGATTACGGCGCTTGGGAGATAAGCGAGTTTTACTAGGCTGGTGGGGACGCATAGTCGCGTCCGCCCATATAAGGGGATAAGGATCCACCTTTTCATCCACGCCTTCTTCCTCCTTTGCATCCATTTCCGCGCACTCGAGCTCCAGCGCCCAAGTCCGCACACCCCACCTCAACCTTCTCCAGCCATGTCCGGAGCGGGAGGCAAGTGGATGGTTTCCTCCGTTACGGAGGGACACATCAAAAAACTGAGGAAGGCCGGATACTTGTCTAACGACATTGCGCACCGGCTTCCCGAAGAGGGGCAGCTCATCCCCACCCCTAGGCCCCATGAGAGGGTGGTGTTCCTCCCCCATTTCCTCCGCGGACTGGGCTTCCCTCTCCACCCATTTGTCCGGGGGCTCATGTTCTACTATGGCCTGGATTTCCACGATCTGGCCCCGAACTTTGTCCTCAACATCTTGGCGTTTATCGTCATGTGCGAGGCTTCCTTCTGCATCCGCCCCCATTTCGGCCTATGGCTCAAGACTTTCAATGTCAAGCCGAAGGTGGTGCGCGGCACCCAGGCGGAGTGCAGAGGCGCCATGGTGGGCAAGATGCCCAACGTCTTATGGCTCGAGGGCTCCTTTGTGGAGTCCCTAAAGGGGTGGCAATCGGGGTGGTTTTACATCACCGAGCCGCGCGACCCTGAATGGGTCGCAGCCCCCGAGTTCCGATCCGGACCCCCTACGCGGCTCGCCTCCTGGAAAGAGACGGGCCTGTCGTGGGGTAAAAAAGGAGAGCTGACCGGACTCCAAACATGCGTCCAAACCCTAGTGGACAAGAAGCTCAAACTTGTCAACGTAGTCCAGGTTATGCTCATCCGCCGGATTCTCCCGTGTCAACAACGGGCTTTCAACCTGTGGGAGTTCGACCCGGCGCGGCACCAAAATCTGAGCAGGCTCTTTGACACGACGTACGAAGATGCCTGGAAGGTGCTTTTCAAGGGCGCCGAGGCCCCCGCATCCGCTACCGAGGATCGCGGATTCAGCATGCAGTGTCACGCTCGTGTGGTAAGCTGTTTTTTACCTTTTACAGGGTGTTAGTTTTTCATAGTTTGACTCCATGCGGGATCTAAGGTCCCTTACCTTTGACAGGATTGGCAGGAGATGTCCGGACAGATCAACTGTCCGGCTCCTTTGCCCGAAGGCCCAGCGGACGCTCGCTTGGCGAAGCTGCTGGTTTCGGCACCCTATGTGGTGCCGGAGAAGAAGGCCAAGAAGAAGGCCACGGGGACTCGAAAGAGTACTCGGCGCCAGGAGGTGTCGGATTCATCATCCGACGACTCCAAGGCGCACTCCTCCCATGAAGACGAGGAGGAAGAAGAGACCTCTCCCCCTCCAGCGGGGGCTGGGAAGAAAAGGAAGGCCGCCCCAACTGGGGAGGCCGAAGGGTCCAAGAGGGGGAAGACCCCTCCTCCAGACTACTCCACCAAAGTCGATGACGGCGAAGAGGAGTGGCCACACAGGGCCAAGCCCCTGGCGAGATCGTAAGTATTCAGATACCAGAGTGATTCATAGTATTCCCCCATTGCACAGCTTTTCCTTACATCGAACATGTCTATGCAGTCCGCCCAAGGCCGGGCTCGACGAGTCGTCGAGCGGCTCCCTGGATTCGTCGGATGTGAATTCGCTTCCGACGGCTACCTCCCCCCATCCTACGGACGACGCCGAGGCGGCGTCCCAACAGGTTCCAAGCCAGGAGGAGGTGGTCCTGGAGGCGCCGCAAGGCGACCTCCCGGACTCCAGGCGTGAAGGGGATAGAACCCCCAAGGGCTCTAAGTCCGGCTTTGAGCCGGACACCGCGCCGGAACCTTCAACGGTTCCGGACTCCGGTAGGCAGCCTCCTTCCAAGAGGAGCAAGCCTACCGAGCCGGTGACCTCCGTCCAACCAGAGGCACCGGACAATTTGCTGGAGGTGCTTAACGGCGCCTCCATCGACGAGGAGCACCGCACTATTATGAGTGCGGTGATCCAGAAGGTTCAGTCCGCCAAGAGCGGACTGACTGAAGCCTGTGCCAGCCTTCTAACAGGCTTTAAGGTAAGTAAGGAATATGTAAAAATATTACCGCATAGACAGTAGCCCCTGATGCTCTGTTCGGTGTTCGGAAAGAAAAGCCGAATAGAGGATCTAATAACATTCGCAGGAGTCTAACAAAAGTAAGTCAATATGCGTATGCAGGCTTCACTGCTAGTATCCGCCACACTGACAGCAGAGGTGGGCGCGCTGAAGCAGAACCTCGAGCGGTCCGAGCAAGAGCTCGGCCTAGCCAAGCAGCAGCTCGAGGAGAAGGAAGGTAAGAAATACCTTATTGAAATATGTGAAAGGTGCAATTGCAAAAAGTGACAGGATTAACGCGGCTATTGTAGGGGCCACAACTGAGGTGGTGACCCTTAAGCGAGCGTTGTCCGAGGCCGAGAAGAGGGCGGCCGCGGAGCACACCGAGCGGGAGAAGCATGAGACGCAGGTTGGCGAGGTGCGGCAAGAGCTCCAAGCTCTCATGAAAAAACATGAGAGTTTGGAGCTTGACTCGAAGACGCGAGAGTCTGAGCTCGCGGCGGCCATTGAAGATGCCAAGTCTGCCAAGGCCTAAGCCCAGAAGTCCCTCCAGGAGGTTGAGGCAATAAAAAAGATAGCGGTGGGTAAGGCATTCTTTATGTAAAGCAAGCACGTAAAAGTGAATTACTTGTTACTTACCCGAATCCAGAGCTCTCTAAGAGCATTCGCAGACTTGCCCCGTAGCGTGTCGGATGCCGCCGCCTTCTACCGAGCCGAGGAGGGGAGCTCGACGGAGAAGGTGTTCTGGTCTCAGTATGCTGAGGCCGAACACCCGGTGCCCTTAAGCGACCAGCTGAAACAGCTGGTCGAGCTCCATAAGGTGGCCGAACAGGCCATGAAGGGCCTCACAGTCCGGCTGTGGCCTGGAGAGGCCATGCCTGGGAGCTACTTCGGGCTGGTGAGGCGGCTGGTGGAGGCTTGTCCAAGGCTCGAAGTCATCAAGCGCTCTGTATGCATCGAGGGTGCCCGTAGGGAGCTTGCCCGTGCGAAGGTGCACTGGGGCAAGCTGGATGCTGAGAAGCTTGTGAAGGACGGGCCACCGCCGGGCAAGGAGCATCGCAAGCCCGAGATGTATTATGAGGGCGTTCTGAAGAGTGCCCGCCTTGTGGCGGATGAATGTTCCATGGATGTAATTTTTCAGTAAACTCGCTCGTTTTGTCCTGTGCGCTGAAAACTTGTTCATGTGCGCTAATCAATGCTTTTTGAATTTAAAATATTACCTTCTGTGTGGCCGTTTATCAAATTTGAGAGATGGCGAGTCGTCGGCTTCTGCCCCCATGGCACGAGTGCTGGGGTGTTCGGGATAAACATGAGCGCTCTTTTTCCCATTCTTGGGTCCTTCGAGGGAGGCGCTCAACACAACGAACAAGGCAATCGGACTATAATGCTTGAACACTCTCACTTAGCCATAGAATTCTATAATTTTAAATTTCGGCGAAGCCCCTAGTGTTCGGAAGACCGAGTTCGGGGCGCTATCCACGCGTAGGCCGGACAAAGCCGACTCCTCGCTCTAAGCGGCATAAGTCTTTAGGGACTCGAAAACCTCTCAAACAGCGATCAGCTCTCGCCTCATCATGACGGTCAGTTTTAGCTTTCTCTACTGAGGTGCTTAGCCCAGCTCAACTGGGGCACAATCGCAGTAGTTCTCCTAGTGCTACCTTAGCCGATATAACGGAACGTAAGGTACCAAAACATAGGAGCCGGGCAAACCCAACTATTGACCCAAGACATGATTCGGAGCCGATGCATATAATGCTATAAGTTCGGGGTGTCGCACTTGTGAAAGTGTTCGGACTTCTCACACCGTATTGTGGGTACTTAAGCCCCTGGCATATTGGTTGTACCAAAGTGTACGGGTGCAACATGTCATTAATGAACATATATTCGTAAAAAAGAGTGATGCAATAATAGACGGAAGCTATGCATTGTTTATTTAAAAAGGCTGCGATCAAAGCAAGACGATACAAATAGTGCGATAAGCAAAAGATGGGACTATCAAATGTGTCCTTTCCAGGGGTGAGCTGCAGAATGTTATGTGAAATAGGTATACTCGTCGTTATAGAGACCACCTTAGAGTTCCATAGTGCGGTGTAGATTTCTTCTCCCCTGGTTGTTGTATCGTTTGTGCAGCAATTGTACTGTCGGACAGGCCTTCCGAAGAGTGGAGTCCTGAAAGTAAGAGAAAATGAAAAATTCGGCAGCCCCTAGTGTGGTTTAAGCCGTGTTTCGGGCGTGCCGTGATTGTGCCCCTCCCCTTTTGCCCATGGTATTTCCAGAGTGTCGTTATGTACGCATAACACTGGTTTCGCAAGTTCGCGAGGGCTGGGGTTGGGGCCGCATTGCTACGCTTGCTCGGAACGTGCCCGGCGGTCTTGTTGTAGGTTACTCCGGGCGCGTTTGACGGTGTCCAGACGTTTAATGGCCGGACTGGAGAATTGCCTTGAGAGGCTGCTTTGTACTTCCGTTGCGATAGCCGCCGTATGCTCTTCCGTTCGGAGAGAGTGTTCGGTGTTTCCATTGACCGTGATGACTCCTCGAGGGCCTGGCATTTTGAGCTTGAGGTATGCGTAGTGCGGCACCGCATTGAACTTGGCAAATGCAGTTCGCTCGAGCAGTGCGTGATAGCCACTGCGGAACGGAACTATGTCGAAGATTAACTCCTCGCTTCGGAAATTATCCGGAGATCCGAAGACCACTTCAAGTGTAACTGAGCCTGTACAGTTGGCCTCTACACCTGGTATGACGCCTTTAAAGGTCGTTTTAGTGGGTTTAATCCTCGAGGGATTGATGCCCATTTTCCGCACTGTATCCTGGTAAAGCAGGTTCAGGCTGGTGCCGCCGTCCATAAGGACTTTAGTGAGGTGAAATCCGTCAATAATTGGGTCTAGAACCAATGCGGCGAATCCGCCATGACGGGTGCTAGTGGGGAGGTCCCTTCGATCAAAAGTGATCGGGCAGGAAGACCATGGGTTGAACTTTGGGGCGACTGGCTCCATCGCGTATATGTCCCTTAGCGCACGCTTCCGCTCCCTCTTAGGGACGTGGGTTGCGTATATCATGTTCACCGTCCGCACTTGTGGGGGAAAACCTTTCTGTCCCCTGTTGTTCGGCGGCCGGGGCTCCTCCTCGTCATCGCTATGCAGCCCCTTGTCTCTACTTTCGGCATTTAACTTGCCTGCCTGCTTGAACACCCAACAATCCCTGTTGGTGTGATTGGCTGGTTTTTCGGGGGTGCCATGTATCTGGCATGAGCGGTCGAGTATTCGGTCCAAACTGGATGGGCCCGGAGTATTTCTTTTGAATGGGTTTTTCCACTGACCGGGTTTAGAGCCTCTGAATCCGGCATTAACTACCGTATCCTCAGCATTGTCGCCGTTAATGCGGCGCTTTTGCTTGTTGCGACGCAACCAGCCACTGCTGTCCTTGGTATCCAAATTACCAGGGCTCTTGGTCATGTTATTGCTGCAAGCTAGCCAGCTGTCTTCTCCCGCGCAAAAGAGGGTCATAAGTGTCATGAGGGCTGCCATAGATTTCGGCTTTTCATGTCCTAGGTGTCGTGCAAGCCACTCGTCGCGGATGTTATGCTTGAAGGCTACTAGGGCCTCTGCGTCCGGACAGTCGACGATTTGATTTTTCTTGGTTAGGAACCGTGTCCAGAATTGTCTGGCTGATTCTTCTGACTGCTGAATTATGTGGCTAAGGTCATCGGCGTCTGGTGGTCACACATAAGTGCCCTGGAAATTGTCGAGGAATGCGGCTTCCAGGTCCTCCCAACAACCAATTGATTCTGCTGGCAAGCTGTTAAGCCAATGCCGAGCTGGTCCTTTAAGCTTGAGTGGGAGGTATTTGTTGGCGTGTAGGTCATCACTGCGGGCCATGTGGATATGAAGGAGATAGTCCTCGATC